>NW_024103476.1:27500-30000 GCF_003945595.2 Pipra filicauda | reverse complement strand
GCTTCCGGCCCTGCCGGGCCCACGGCCGCCTCCGCAGAGCGGCGCCACCGGCTCGGAGGCGCGGGGGCCGCGGACGGCCCCCGCTCGCCCCGGCGGCACCTCCAGCGTGCGAAAGCGCCACCGACCGTGCCGCGGGCCACCGGCTTTCGCCCGCCTCGCGGCCGTCGGCTTCCCCCAGAAAGGCCGGGGGACGGCGACGGGGAGAAAAACAAAAAGCCCCCGAGAAAAAAAAAAAGCACGCGCGCCTCTCGCTCTCGCCGTGCTAGCCACGGCCGCCCGGGGCTCGGGGCGGGGCCCGCGCCCCTCGCTCCCCGACTCCCTTTCTCGCTGCCCACGGGCTCGCGCCTCGGCGGCTGCCGGCCACTGCCGGGCTCGCTCTCGCAACGCTTTTTCTCTCTCTCTTTTCCCTGGCGCGCTCGGCGTGCTGCGGCTTAAGGCCGCCCGAGAAAAAAAAAAAAAACGAAAAGAAAAAGCCGGGAAGGGCGCCCCCACTTCGCCCGCAACCCGGCCTCCGGCCGACAGACCTTCGCGGAACCCAGCCCTCCGGCAGCCACGCCGGCGGGGCAGGCCCGACCGCACGGGCCGCCCGGCCGGCGCGGCTCTGGCGCCGGTCGAAGAGGAGAGGGAGGGGCGAGGCGCCGCCGCCTCGCCCGCCAACGGCCATCGTGTGTCCCCAGGGCTCCCGGCAACTCGGTCGGGTTCTCGGTCTGCCGGCGCGACCGCCGGCCACACCCCGGCCGGCCGCCGCCGCCGCCCTCGGGCCCGCTGGGCGGGTCCCCGGCTTAGGGCCGAGGAAGGGGGAACGAACAAAAGAGCCGAGGCGCGCCCAGGGCGCCGCCTCGCCCGACAACGGGCAGTCCCGTCACCGAGCCCCTCCGGCAACCGGCCGGGCCCAGGCAAGGCCGCACGCCCACCGCCAGTCCCCGGCACGCCGCCGGCACCGCTGCCGCCCGGCAGCCGAGGACAGGGCGCCGCCACCCAGGCCCGGGCCATCTTCGGGGCTCTCGGGAGGCGGCCGGGGAAAAAAAAGCCCGCGCGGGCTCGGCCCTTCCAGCCCCGGCCGCCAACTGCCCGCAACAATGCCCGCCGCCGCCGGACGACGGGCGCCGGCTTAAGGCCGGCCCACCGGAAGGACGAGGCGCCGCCGCCTCGCCGCCCTCGCACACCACCGCCTTCGCCCGGGGCCCTCGGGGAGCCGGCAGCCGCCACCGGCTCGGGCTGGACGCTGCTGCTGGGCCCCCGCGGGCCCCCCTCGGCCGTCCCAGTCCCGCACTCCCTCGGCTGCGCTTTCGCGCTCGGCTCTCGTCTTCCTCTCCCGTCATCGGACCCGCCCGAGGAAGCCGGCCGAGAGCCCCGCGGCTTTCTCGCGCCGGCCTTCCTGCCGCTCGTGGGGTTGGCCGGCCCGTGGCACGCGCCGAAGGCCGCGCGGCAGCAGACGCGGAAGAAAAGGGGCCCTCGGAACCCGCGCTGCTAGACAACCCCTGCCCATAATACGGACAGACGCGTCCTGGCCCCGTCGCGCCTTCAAAGCGGCTCGAGGCTCCTCAGCGGGGAGGCGCGCGAGAGCAGGCCGCCTCTGGCCTAGACCTAACCGGAGGCGGCGCCCGACAGCGACCCCTTGGCCGACTTCCGGGGCCGGCCGCGACAACAGGTCTACCCCGAAAATGCCGACAGGCGCCTAAGTCCCGCCGGAGCCGGGTAGACCTGGTGGCCCTGCGCCGGGACGCCGCAGGGACGCAGGCCGCCGGCGGCGGCCGCGGCGGCCGCGGCGGCCGGCCCCGGAACCGGGTAGACCTGATGCTCGCAAGCCCCGGAACCGGGTAGACCTGATGCTCGCCAGCACCCGGCGGGGCACGAGGCCGGCCGCGCCCGAGTGGGGAAAGGGGTCGACCCGAAAAACCGGGACACCAGGTCTACCCGCCGGGCTGGGACACCAGGTCTACCCGCCGGGCTGGGACACCAGGTCTACCCGCCGGGCTGGGACAACAGGTCTACCCGCCGGGCTCGGCCACCAGGTCTACCCGCCGATCGTGGAGAACAGGTCTACCCGCCGGGCTCGGAGAACAGGTCTACCCGCCGGGCTCGGCCACCAGGTCTACCCGCCGGGCTCGGAGAACAGGTCTACCCGCCGGGCTCGGAGAACAGGTCTACCCGCCGGGCTCGGACAACAGGTCTACCCGCCGGGCTCGGCCACCAGGTCTACCCGCCGGGCTCGGCCACCAGGTCTACCCGCCGGGCTCGGAGAACAGGTCTACCCGCCGGGCTCGGAGACCAGGTCTACCCGCCGGGCTCGGAGACCAGGTCTACCCGCCGGGCTCGGCCACCAGGTCTACCCGCCGGGCTCGGCCACCAGGTCTACCCGCCGGGCTCGGCGACCAGGTCTACCCGCCGGGCTCGGCCACCAGGTCTACCCGCCGGGCTCGGAGAACAGGTCTACCCGCCGGGCTCGGCCACCAGGTCTACCCGCCGGGCTCGGAGACCAGGTCTACCCGCCGGGCTC
>NW_024103476.1:0-22500 GCF_003945595.2 Pipra filicauda | reverse complement strand
GACTGAAGCTGGGTCCATTTCTGGAACTCCATCTTCTTCCAATTACAGGGTCGTGGGTAGATGTTTCTCGGTGTACTCACTTCCCATTCAGATGCCTTTTCGTCATCCAGAGTTGATGTTACCACCATTGGTTTTACTGTCCAAATGTTCGGGATCTTATCCTTGTCTCCTCCAGCTATTGTCCATAGTTTCTCATATGTCTGCATGATGTTCTCCTCCTGCAAAACAGCCTTTAGAGTGTTATCAGAACATTGTGCTAGCCTGTGTAGTCTTCTAGCTTGCACACTCGGGATCAGTGCTTGTAATTTGGTAATGCCTAGCCCTCCATCCTTGATGCTGGAGTATATGATAGCATCGCAAGTGTTGGCTGGTAGATGTAGCCATTTCTTGACTGTTGTCCTAATCTTTAGATCTAGTGTTTCTAAAAATCCAGCTTTTATCTCTGTATGATCTGCAAGATATATTACTCGAGGGATGGCATATGTTCTTAATATGTCCACTCTTTGAAGTGGTTTGAGTGGTGCCTCGGAAATGCGGTCCAGCCATGTTTCTATTCTTGATGTTAAATCTGGTTTGGCTATTTGCACCCATGGGTCGATTTGAAGGCCCAAATATTTTTCGGAGCTACCTGGACAAACCATATTTAGAGGTGTACCGCCTATGGTCCATGGGGGACAGTCATTGATGGTATATGCTTCCCTAGTGGGTTTGATGAAAAAACCATGGCATTTTTCCCCTTGTGTCTTGAGGCCTGTCAGATCACAAAATGATTCAAGGATCTCGATGTTTTTCTTCATGCCTTCCCAGGATCCACTAAGTAAGACCAAATCATCGGCAAAAGCCATTGCAGTGATCGAATTATTCCTATGATGGAAGCCTTTTCCATATTGTTCCAATTCGCATAATAATGGGTCCATAGCCAAATTAAATAGTAAAGGAGACATAGGGTCCCCTTGTTTGACTCCTACCTTTATTTGAATTGGGTCAGATTGCTCGTTTTTAGTGCCAATTTGAGTATAACTATTCTCATACATATTTTTAATCAAATCAATGATGTGAGCATCTACCCCTTTTTGTTTTAAACCTGCGATAATGTGTTCGTGGCTTACTGTATCGAAAGCCTTAGCGATGTCAACAAACACCACTCCCAGTTCTTTGTGTTCTCTTTTAGCATTCTTAATAAGAAGTTGTAACAGTTTTAAGTTTTCAGAGCAGCCTGGTGATCTTATAAAACCCCTCTGTCTAGGGTTTATGGGGCATGCCTTTTCTAGCCTAGCCGTCAGTATTCTTGAGAATAGCCTTAATAGCACAGACCCGATGGTAATGGGTCTCCAGTTATTGATGTCTTTAAGACGGTCTGGCTTAGTCGATTTAGGTAGTAGTATAGTACGACATCCCCTTATCATGTCTGGTATCTTCCCAGATGTTAACCATAAGTTAAAGATTTCTGCAGTTTCCGAATATTTGGGATCCATTTTAGTTAGGTCTTTTATAGTAATCCCATCCGGTCCAGGTGCTGCCTTTTTATTGATCTCATTGATGTTTTTAGTAATTTCTTTTTCTGTAATCATTGCCTTAAAGGCGTTATTGTCCGCCATTCCCTCAGATCGAAACTTTCCAAGGCCTTTAAACCCGCCGGTTGTTTCCCATCTTGATTTAAATACAGAGTGTATCTCTGGGAGTGGTATTTCACATTTCACAGATTCTATATTATCAAGAATTATTCGTGCCAATTTCCCTCTGTCTTTGTAAAATAATTTTTGGAATCTCAAATATTGTCCCCTTTTAATTGCTCTCTTTTTCATCCATTTTGTTGCTTTTCTCTTACTTTGCGTATCCTGGTTCTGGCCTCTCTTTGGTTTCTTATTTGATGCTTCCTCTGCTCGACATCTAGCCTCTGCTTCTAGGTGTCCATACCATTCTTCTGTTATATCGTTAATTAATGCATGGATGTCTGCTGTCCCCTCAACAACTTTCTGGAATGCCCTTGGATAGTTATTTATCTTTCTTGTTCTTATCCCTTTTTCAATTTTTGCTACATAATGTGCCCTCAATCGATCCGGGATTGATGGATCTATATTTGCTGGTTGTTCCTTTCTGTTCTCTACCTGTACGTATACTTTCTGGTCTTCCCTTTCTTTTTGTACAGGGATCATATACCGCCTTTTATCGCTGATCTGTTTCATTGTCTTAGATGGAATATGCTCAGCGATTAGTTTATTGATGTATCTTTCTCCCTCATATCTTTTTAGCAGTGTCTCCAACAGTTCTTCCTCTTCCTTTGACCAACACTTACGAGCTGATTTTCGAGCTGTTTTCGCTTTAGGGCGAGTAGCAGCAATTCTTTCCTGATTTCTGACTTCTGGGTGACTCAGCCTTTTATGCTGTCCCAGGCCAATTTTAGATTGGAAGCTCCTTTCACACTCCTCACAAATCCATTTTCCAGGTGTAACCATCCCTTTGGGGCCCTTGCACAATGGATAGTGACAAACAGTAGAGCGATAATTGTCACTTTGCAGACCACATTTATTGCATTGGAAAATGATCTTTCTTTTCCCATGTAGTCTAAGAAGGTGGTCTACAAGCCTCTGTACTCCCGATATTTTAATCTTACAACACGGACAGGATGGATTTTTGTCCGGTAGTTTCACCAGTGGTATTTCATCTGGCGTTTGGTCTTTCTGGGAGTCTGGGATGGATTCAGTTGTGAGAATAAATGAATCATCCTCACCTCTGTTGCTTTCATTGTCATTGTCAGAGATATTGTTGTCATTATCTCTGACTGAGTCAGGTATTAATGACTCGTAGGGGCGCCGGCCACGGCCGGGCGGAGGGCGGGCGGAGGGGGGGGCGGGCGGCGCCCGCCGCAGCTGGGGCGATCCACGGGAAGGGCCCGGCGCGCGTCCAGAGTCGCCGCCGCGCGCCGGCCCGCGCGGGCCGCCGCGCCCGGGCGGGCGCGGGGCGCCGCACACACCCGCGCGCGGCGCCTCGTCCAGCCGCGGCGCGCGCCCAGCCCCGCTTCGCGCCCCAGCCCGACCGACCCAGCCCTTAGAGCCAATCCTTATCCCGAAGTTACGGATCCGGCTTGCCGACTTCCCCTACCTACATTGGTCCAACATGCCAGAGGCTGTTCACCTTGGAGACCTGCTGCGGATATGGGTACGGCCCGGCGCGAGACTTACACCCTCTCCCCCGGATTTTCACGGGCCAGCGAGAGCTCACCGGACGCCGCCGGAACCGTGACGCTTTCCAAGGCGCGGGCCCCTCTCTCGGGGCGAACCCATTCCAGGGCGCCCGGCCCTTCACAAAGAAAAGAGAACTCTCCCCGGGGCTCCCGCCGGCTTCTCCGGGATCGGTTGCGTCACCGCACTGGGCGCCTCGCAGCGCCCGTCTCCGCCACTCCGGATTCGGGGATCTGAACCCGACTCCCTTTCGATCGGCTGAGGGCAACGGAGGCCATCACCCGCCCTTTCGGAACGGCGCTCGCCTATCGCTTAGGACCGACTGACCCATGTTCAACTGCTGTTCACATGGAACCCTGCTCCACTTCGGCCTTCAAAGCTCTCGTTTGAATATTTGCTACTACCACCAAGATCTGCACCTGCGGCGGCTCCACCCGGGCCCGCGCCCCAGGCTTCGAGGCTCACCGCAGCGGTCCTCCTACTCGTTGTGGCCTAGCCTCCCGCCCCCCCCCCCGCGAGGGAAGGGGGGGGCTCCGCATTGCTGGCAACGGCCGGGTATGGGCCGGACGCTCCAGCGCCATCCATTTTCAGGGCTAGTTGATTCGGCAGGTGAGTTGTTACACACTCCTTAGCGGATTCCCTGCGCCGGGACGCTGCCGGGGCGCAGGCCGCCAGCGGCGGCCATGGCGGCCGCATCGACCGGCCCCGGAACCAGGTAGACCTGATGCTCGCAAGCCCCGGAACCGGGTAGACCTGATGCTCGCCAGCACCCGGCGGGGCACGAGGTCGGCCACGCCTGAGTGGGAAAACGGGTCGACCCGAAAAACTGGGACACCAGGTCTACCCGAAAAACCGGGCCGCCAGGTCTACCCGCCGGGCTCGGCCACCAGGTCTACCCACTGGGCTTGGACAACAGGTCTACCCGTCTAACCCGGCCACCAGGTCTACCCGCTGGGCTCGGAGAGCAGCTGTACCCACCGGCTCCCCCGCTGCCGAGCCCAGTCGGCTGCCGCCCTGCCACATTAGGAGAGTCCCGTCTACTCCCCCTCTTCGGCTCTTCCCGGCGTCACCGAGGCGGAATGGATTTTCCAGAGAAGCAGTGACTGCCCCTGGATCCCTGGAAGTGTCCAAGGCCAGGTTGGATGGCTTGGACAACCTGGGTTAGAGGAAGGTGTCCCTGCCCATGGCAGGGGGTGGGAATGGATGGGCTTTAATGTCCCTTCCAACCCAAACCGTTCCATGATTCCATGGTTTATGGTGCTGTAGGTGAGACTGTGGTTTGGTGGGTGCAGGTGCTAAAGGGGAACGAGTTGCTGCAGCTGCAGATAAACCAGCTGGAAGAACTGAGGGCTGGCTCAAGTGGCACATCCAGAGTTAGGGAGGTCCAGGGAAGCCTCGTTTAACCCAGCACTATCCTGCAGCCTGTGAAACAGGGATTCCCAGACCAGAGGGTGCCAAAATCCTGCCGATGTCTCAGTAATACCCAGAGAGAATGAACTTCGAATGAAGCCACCTGTTTTGGGCTAAATATTTGCTGTGCCCAGCATAAAAAAAGAGCCCTGTCCTGGCACATTTTCCAGCTCCTTTCTTTCCCCTTTCAGAGCATGATGTTCCCAGTGGGACTCTCGGGTGGAATTGCATCGGGGAAGAGCATGGTGGTGGCCATGCTGCAGGAGCTGGGCTGTGCCGTGATCGACGCTGACCTTATTGCCAGGGAGGGTGAGCTTTCCGTGGCTGATCCTGGTCCCTGAGGTTCCCCTGACAACTGGGATCGCTGCCGGGAGGCGCTGACGGCAGAGTGTGCTCTCAGTACATCCAAACCCCTCCCGCTTCCCACTCTATGAGGCTGTGAAGCTGCCTTTGGAGGAGGGGGAATTGGAACTAGGATATAATTTTTATAACAAAAAAAAAGAAGATCGTGTCCTAAGAAACACCGTGGAGAGATTGTGCCCTGAGTCTATCATGGAGTGTGATGTTTCCCAGCTTTGAAAGCCAACTCTGGGCAAAATTAATGGGGTTCCCTTGGCTAATCCAGTGTCCCCCTGACATCCAGGACACCCATCCTGTCACTCAGTTATGTGGAGTGGGATCATAGAGCCTTGAATGAGAATCATAGAATTATAGAATCAGCTGGGTTGGAAGGGACCTCCAAGATCATCAAGTCCAACGCTTGATCCACTACCACTGTGGTTGCTAGACCATGGCGCTAAGTGCCACATCCAGTCTCTTCTTAAAAACCTCCAGGGATGAAGAATCCACTACTTCCCTGGGCAGCCCATTCCAATGGTTGATTACCCTCTCTGTAAAGAAATTCTTTCTAATATCTAACCTAAACCTCCCCTGGCACAACTTCAGACCATGTCCCTCTGTGCTGCATGTTGTTTTCTCGGTGACACTGAGAGATCAGACCTCAAAATTTATGTGCCCCAAAAAAACAAGTGGCTCCAGAGATCCCAGGTCAGGGAATTCAGTCCACGCTCCTGCACTGCACACCTGCCTCTTGTTGCTCTCAAATGTGCTGCCTGGGCTAGAGGGAAGAGCCAGAATTCCAGGTCTGTTGCCTCAGCAGGACTGGAGCAGACGCTGCTCTCCCAGATTAGCTGTGAGGTGTTAACCTCTCCTTCCAGGGGAACAGAGAGCTTGGCAAGAGGAACTGTGGCTGCCCCATCCCTGGAAGTGTCCTGGGTCAGGTTGAATAGGGCTTGGGGCAACCTGGGATAGTGGAAGGTGTCCCTGCCCACAGGGTGGTCTTTAAGGTCCCTTCCCACCCAAGCCTGGGATTCTGGGATTCTGTGGATCCTGCATGTGGCAGGTCCAGGGGCTGCAGCTGAGCTGTGGTGCAATGGTGTCATTTTGAAGTGCCAGAACTTTTCGGTTTGGTGAAGAACTTACTGTGTAGCCACTCAAAACTGTGATGCTTTAACATTTTATTACACTGTAATTCCCCTTGAGGTGCAGGAAATTTTCTGGAGGTGCTAAAAGCCCTTGGAGATGGTAGGAAAACACTACAGATACTCTGTGTCAGTTCTCTACCAATCACTTTATTTTCCTCCAATTCCTTTTTTATACATATTTGTTTACTGTATGGATTTCACACATCCCAAAACTGCCTCCATGCGATATTCCACGGGAGGGAGAAATTGGTCTTAAAGACTTTTATGAGGTTGACCTGAGGTTACAACCTGTGGCAATGTTCCTGGATTTGGGAGAGATGATTATCTGCTCTCTCCTTCACTGTGGTTACCCTCAGCTAGAGCTTAATTATGATTTTTTTGCTGCATCCCTTTTGTCAGTGATTTTTTTTGGTGGCTTTAAAGTTATACGCTCCTGTAACATCAGAGTCCCTGCAAGGGCTGATTGGGGATTGAGCTTTTAGAAAGTTTTTTGTGTTCATTTTCCTGAAGAATTTAGTGAGGACAAAAACAGTAAAAGAAACCACCTCAGCAGCAGCCAGACACAGGTTGTAGAAGTGTGTGTTCATGTAGTCCTGAGGTTTTCAGCTGGTCCTGGTCCCTTTGGATTGATTCCTCACTGGTGGGAGTCAGCTCAGCCCAGTTCCTGCCCCTGCCCTGGCGTGTGGCCATGGCCACGTCCTCCTGCCCGCCCTGCTGACTTGTCACCCCGAGCAGCAGCACAGGCTGGGAGGGTTGTGGTGCTGAATTAATGTCTGCAGGACACTTTGATCTCCCAGGAGGTGTCAGCCTGCAAGGGACCTTGGGCTGGGAGGGCTGTTGGCAGGAGCTGGTGCTGAGGCAGATGTGCTGGAGGCAGATGTGGTGCCCCAGCGAGGATCAGCTCCATCTGTTCATGACCAAACCCCATCTGGGGGCGGCTGCTGATGCAAACGCTGCTGTAAAACCAGCCCTCACCCCCGTCTGTTTGATGTTCTCAGTGGTGCAGCCCCACTCCAAGGCCCACCAGCAGATCCTGTGGTACTTTGGCACTGAGATCCTCCTGGACAATGGCGAGATAAACTGCGAGGCTCTTGGGAACATGATCTTCTCCCAGCCGGAGAAAGGGCGGCTGCTGAACTCCATCACCCACCCTGAGATCCTGAAGGAGATGCTGAAGCAGATCCTGAAGTACTTTGTGCTCGGTAAGAGGCCAAGTCCTAGCCCTCGGAGACTCCTCTCGGGCAGGAGCTGTCCCTGAATGTGGGGAGAGGGACAGGGACGGAAAAGGGGAAGGGACGTTGAGTGACAGCCTTTGTGCTCTGCCTGTGGTGGCCTTTGGAACATTCATTCCTGATTCACTCCTGCCTTTCACTGCTGCCCTTCACCGCCTTCCTCTGTGGCTTAAAGTGTATCTGTGGGGCCTGGGAGCAGCTTTGTGGGGCCTGTGCTGAGATCACCCCCCAGATAATGTCACACTCCTGAAATGACCGAATATCCTTCCCTGCCCCCCGCCTTGGTGGGAGCTGTGCAGCCCTCAGAGCGCCGATAAGGTGAGGGACAGGCTGACAGCTGTGGGTTCCAAAGTCCTGCCTTCCCCCCAATATATGGAACAAATGCAACTGTCAGGCAGGGCTGGAGAAATGCCAGATAAGATCACCAGCTGTTCCGGAGGTCTCCGTGTATGACAGACTTCACAGAGCCAGTCTGGATCCGTGGCGCTTATTGGAGCTGGAGCCCTGTGAGAGTTGAACAGGCCTGTGCAAGGGCTCCATGGGGCCAAGCTCTGCTGCAGGGTGAGGAGGAGGAGGGATGCAAAGAAAGCAACAGGCAGGAAAGCCGGGAGGCAGAGATGGAGTCTTGAACCCGGGGCTGCGGGCTCAGGAGGCGGATGCTGTGCTGGCCCTCGGTGAGAGTGCTGTGTGGCTTCAGCAGGCAGCTTTGTCCTCATTAGTCAGGATTTAATGATTTGGGATAGCTGGACGTTGTCTCTGAGGATCACTGTGTAAGGAAAGCTCTGATCAATCAAACTGGAGGGCAGCAAGAAGCCTCTGGGGGTGGAGATGCGGTGGAATGGGGCTCCTTGGATGATGTCTCTGTCCAGGTTCTGCTTACCATGGATTTTAGGGGGGTTGGGTTACAAAGAGGGGACAGCAGTAAAACCTGAGGTGTCTCTGTGGCTGAGGCACACATAGGAGAGTGAAGTCCTGGCTTAGAGCTTTCCCTTCCCCTCTCCTGCTCCTCCAGGCTCAGCAGGGCATCTCCACCTCCCCAGATGCCACAGAGCTGGCGCTGGCCAAGGGCAGAGGCACAGGGAAAACTGGGGAGCCACAGGGCCTGGGGGGACAGTGACTGGCTGTGGCAAGCTCTGTTCCTCATGGTGACAGTGCTTTTAAACCAAACTCGGCCAGTTTTGGTGAGGGTTCAGTCTTGGGGCCATGACCAGAGGCTCACCCATGTTTTGGTGTCACAGCTGCGAGAGGTCTGCAAGGATTTCCTTGTTCCCCTTGGAAAAATGGAGCTGTATAGCCAAAGCTTTGCATAAAGGCAGGAAAACTGAGCTGGGGAAGGTTGACTCAGATGACTGCAGCCTGGCAAAGTCTTGGACAAGGGAAGAAGTGGAGAGCAGACCCTGCTGTGGACACTGCTTCCCGGGAGAGCCCAGCATGGCTGCCGCTCTCGCCAGACAGGTGCTGCTGCTCTCGTTTCAACTCCTCGTTTCAGCTCCTCCTTATATTTCTGCAGCTTCACCTCTAGTCTGAGAGCAGCCACGTTAGGGTTGGGGTTTTTTTTCCCACTGGAAACTTGGAATGAAACCATTTCCTCCCTGCGAGAACGAGGAGGGCAAACGGGTTCTGCTGCAATTGTGGAGCTGTAGAGCTCCCACTTCCTTTGCTTTTCATGGCCATGGTGTGTGTGTAGCAGGAGGGATTTGGGAAGGGGGGTTAACGCTGTTCCCTTTTCTGAGGGGTGTTGCCATTTCCACAGGATACCGCTACATGATCCTGGACATCCCTCTGCTCTTCGAGACCCACGGGTTGACCAAGTTTATGAGATACACGGTCTTGGTTTATTGGTAAGTGCCTCAGGAACCATGAGGACAGGGACACCTCT
Source organism: Pipra filicauda (assembly GCF_003945595.2). Classification (NCBI taxonomy): domain Eukaryota; kingdom Metazoa; phylum Chordata; class Aves; order Passeriformes; family Pipridae; genus Pipra; species Pipra filicauda. The sequence continues at coordinate 13,313 of NW_024103476.1, read as the reverse complement.
CTTAGACGGGCCTGTCACATCTCTCTGCTCTGGTGAGGGCTCAGCCACAGCCCAGGTGTGAAACCCGTTGAGAGAAGTAACATCTCCGTTTGTGCTGTGGCACCTCCCTTTATCCTAGTGCACTTGAGGGAGCTTCTTGAGCTTTCCCTGGAAGCTAGCACCATCATACAGGGCATGTTGTTCCTTTGAGCCTTCTACAGCCTGTGCACCATCAGCTGGGGCAGGATTTGGGGCACTGCCTGGTGTTGTGGGCTGTGGGAGTGCCAAAAACACACAGCGGGATCATCCTGGGCAGTGCTGATCCGATGGCTGGGGCAGAAATGACACGGGGAATGTTTCTCATTCCCACTTTATTATCCCCCCTCATGCCCAAGGAAGGCAGACCCCCCTTCCCTCCCACCCCACCTGAGCTCCGTCCCCCTCCCCGGCAGTGACCCCCCGGCGCAGTGTGCGCGGCTGATGAGGCGGAACGGGTTGGACATGGCCACAGCTGATGCCCAGATCAGCTCCCAGATCCCACTGGAGGAGAAACTCCAGTGGGCAACTCACATCATCGACAACTCGGGGGACAGGGAGAGCACCTGCCGGCAGGTACTGCGGCTCCACACCCGCCTTGAAGATTCCCTGGATTTCCTCTGGGCCCGGCTGGTGGTGGGCACGGCCATCGCTGGGCTTGGGGGGCTGGTGTTACTCCTCCTGTGGCATCTCATCTCCTAATTCACCTTTTCTCTTAGTCAAGGAAGGGGCCTGAATTCCCTGGTTTGAAAAGGGCACCAAAAGGTCACCTCTGTTAATGATCTTTGCCAGCTGAATGCAGACAGCAGCGAGAGGTGTCTCCTTGCACAGTTCCCAAGGTGAATGTAGTCAGGGGTTTTTTTCCGGCACCTTCTCCCTGCTCAGGTTCTTGCCCACCAGTTGTGCCTCTGGGGGAAGGCTCTTATTGTCCCCCCTGTGGGTCTCTATGGTGGGACTTTGGTGAGTTGAGGCACTTTAATCTGGGACGATCTCATTCTAATCCAGGACAATCTCACTTTAATCCAGGACAAACTTTAATACAGGACAATCCCACTTTAATGTCTTCCATGACAATCTCTTCCCTGGGAAAAGGTGGCCTCCTGGGCTCTGTCCCTTCCAACAATGTCCCTGGGGTGATCCCCTGCAGCTCAGCCCTCCTAATCCGAGTTTAGACCTGGGATTTCCCCTTTTTCACATTGATTTAATGGAAACGTGTTAAATCTGCCTGGGAGGGACGGACAGCACCTCGTTCTTGTGGGTTGGGTGTTCAGGTGGCTGCTCTCCTCCCTCCCGCCCTCTGATTCTGTAGCCATCGCTAGTGGATCACCCTTGTCTTTGGATCCGAGGGTCTGATACAGCCTGGAGCGGGCAGAGACCTGGGCTCTGCCTCGTTCAGACTCATTTCCTGCTGTTTGAGCTTCCTTCGGCGGCACTTTCCTGGCGGGAGAGCCGAGCCTGGGCGAGGCGGGTGCTGGCTCTTCACTTTTGTTTTAATAAAACACTGAACAGCAGCTGCTCCCGCGGCTGCTCCCGCAGCTCTTCCCAGTCCATTCCCAGGTAATTTTCTATGCTAGGGCATGGCTGCTCTCTGTAAAGTTCAGCACACGCAGGCAGAGCTGACGGGCGCTCGTGCTCTTCCCAGTAAACATCCCTGGGCTGCTCCAGGAGCTGCTCGAAGCGTCAGCCCTGCCCTGAGCTTAGGGGATTCCTATGGATCCATGTTGGCTCTGGGCAGTTCCGGCTTCCTGGGATGTGATCCTGGGCCCCCTGTGGTTCTCTGTGCCAGTGCTTTCCCCCTGGGGTACCCCCATGTCCACTGCTATCGATGGGGAGGCACTGACAGACTGCTCTTAGACCAATGTGATCAGGCAATATGTCAATTTATTATTTAAATCAGTTAACTTTTATACAGTTTAGTTTGCTCAGGGTACATGCTCATAATAAGATGATTGGCTAGCTCAATCTGTGCATGCGTCTCATGTCCCCAGTTCATTGGACCTGATGTTCTGTCCACGCGATCTGAAATCATCCTTGGCATAGAAACCTCTTTCTAATTAATCTGCTTTTAGGGTTTTACTAAATTTGCAGGTGTTTCATTATCTTCAGTTTCTCAAGGTTTTCTTTCTATAAACATATTATGTTTTCAAACCTTATAATTAGACACACAGCTAACAAGTATAAGAATCACATATTTTCACACAGTCTATAAGTATAAACAATACACGCTTGACACTTCCATGGCAAACGAGGCCTACAGAGTGCAGGAAAAATTGTTCACAGAAATCTCTCTGTCCCAGCGACACACTGCCACCCCTTGTCCCCAGACTTTGAGAAGGGTGGGTGCTGCCAGCCCTTGGCCACCCCTCCTTCCTGCACGCAGTGGTCTCCAGGATGTTCCCACCCTCCTTCCCGGGCTCGGCCCTGTGAGGCAGTGTCCTGGCTGTCCCCAGTGCTAGCCTTTAGGCACAGGGACCATCTCAGAGTGTCCCCAGCCAGCATGTGCCCCTTTTAGGGGCCAGACACCCTTCCCACTCCTTTGCCCTCCCCTGAGCCCCGCAGTGCACCCACAGGTCCTGTGTCACGCCCATCTGGAGAGACCCAGCAGTCACTGTGCAGCCCCAGAGAGCATCCCTGAAGTGGGGGGAGCCCTTCAAACAACCCCTCCCTGCTCTCAATGCTCCTTAACTGTTCGGCGCTGCCAGAGTCCCTCCCAGCCAGCCATAAATCAGGGCCAGAGCGGGATTTCTTGGTCAAGATAAGTGCTGATTCCGCTTCCCTCCCGCTCGCCTCCACGATAAATGGGACCAGGGGTGGAAGGAGGAAGCGAGCCGGGGCCGTAATCGCATTTGGCGCTTCACTCCCGCCCAGCTGACGCAGGCTAATGAGTTTAGCGGGGCCAAGGGAGCGACTGGTTTCAGGGGATGGTGAAGCACAGGGCTGTCCATGGGGCTGGTGGGGGCCTGGTTTAGGGGCTCTGGGCGGAGCTTGGGATTGAGCCCCCTATGTGGGCTGCGTGCCCAGGTGTTGGCACCCACCGGGGAAGGGCTCTGGAGCTGGGCGATTGGCCATGGGGCTGTTGCTGTGCGGTGTCCAGCTGTGGGTGCTGCCCCAGGATTGCCCCAGCGTCCCTAGTCCCCCTCCCACCTCCCAGTCAAACCCCCTCAGGGACAAGCCCGTGTCCCCCGCCGGTGACAGACGGCTCAGCTCCGTGGGCTGGGTGACAACGACAGCGCGATCTATGGCCATGGAGGAGGCACCCTGAAGGACACCCCGGCTGAGACCCCGCGCTCGTGACACGGGTGCTGCCCCCCGAGCGGGCTCTGTGTGGGCTCTGAAGGCCGAGGGGTGCTGTGCCACGGCCCCCAGCCCCGCCACACCTCCAACCCTGCTCACCCCATGTCCCGCCATCAATCACGGATCAGCGTCACTCCCGCGCCCACCAGGGCGGCTCAAGCAGAGCCGACCCCGCGCCACGAAGCCAAATATTTGACTGTGCAAATCAGTGGCCGGATCGACTCCGCTGCGGCTGCTGGGGGCTCGTGACAGGCTGACACTCCTCCTACTGCACCCCCTCCCTCTGCACCCCCTTCCGAGCCAGAGCACCCCTACCTGGGGCACCTCCTTCCCCGGTGCACTCCCTCCCTGCTGCACCCCCTCCCCAGTGCATCCCTTCCTCAGAGCACCCCTTTTCCCACCGCACCCCCTTTCCTGGAGCTCCCTCCCTCGTGTAACCCTTCTCCTGTGCATCCCATTCCTGACCCCCCCCTTCCTTGGAGCACCCGATCATGGGACACCCACGGGGTGCAGATGTCCCCCTATGGGCTATAGGGACAGGGTGACATCCCCCAGTGGGGACTACCCCAGGTGTGAGCTGGCTGGGGGGCTCAATACCCACGAGGAGGGACAGCCAGGGGGGTCTGAGTGTGCTACCACTGCTTGGCACTGGTGTCACCAGTGTCACTGCACGGTGCCTGTTGTCACGGGTGTCACTGTCACTGCATGGTGTTAGCACAGTGTCACCGTCCCTGCACGGTCCCTGGGGTGTGGCACAGTGTCGCTGTCACTGCACACCTCCCCGGGGTGTCACACAGTGTCACCGTGGCTGCACAGCCCCACTCGTGTCACACAGCACAGCCCCACGGTGCTGCACAGCTTCACTGCAGCTCCCGTGGGTTGTCACACAGAGTCACCGTCAGTGCCTGGTGCAGGGGCTGTCACATAGTGCCATGTCATCGGGTGGCCTACGGGGTGTCACCCACTGTCACCGTCACTGCACGGCCTGGGGTGTCACACACCGTCATCACGCAGGACACTCCCCAGTGCCACCCCTGCACGTCCCGTCGCTGTCCCCCGCTGTCACTGCGCACCCCCACCGCGTCACGCCAACCATGGGGCGCCCCAAGGACAGCACAACTGGTGCCATCAGCCCAAGTCCCCGCTAACAAGCCAGATGGGCAATCAACTGGCCAATGAGCCAACCAACCCACCAGCCAGCTAGCCCACCCCATGGCCATCTACCACCCAGCCCAACCAGCCAACCCACTGCCAGTGAGCCACTTGGCTACCGACCACCCAGATCACCAACCAGACGCCCAGTTGGCCTTTAAGCCCACCAGCCAGTTGGCCAACCACCAGCCAAGCAGCTGGCCAGTCACCAACCTGGCCAACCAGACAGCTAACCCTGTGGCTAGCCAGGCAGCCCACTGGCCAGCTCCAGGGTCACCACCTCGAGACCGGTTCGTGGGGTCTTCCCTTGCTCCCATGTTGATCCGTGCTGGTGCTGCATCTCCCCAGTCTTCCACAGCCTGGAAAACTTCTTCATTCCTCTTCTTAATAACCTCTACCTCCTAACAAGGTGGTTGGGGTGGCATTTCTTAGGGATGGAGGTGACACAGGCCTGGAGGCTGGTGGCTGGGGTGGTTGGTGTCCTCTCTTGAGGCCAGGGGATGGTCTGGACAGAGGTGAAACAGGAGGCTAGGCCCAAAAGAGTTAACTAAGAAATTTGGGCCTGCTAACAAGCTACCAACATCCAAAACAATCTGTGCTTGTTCTGTTCTACTTACTGGACCAAAGCTTAAGAGAATAGTACAAGAACATGTAATAGGCCTAGAGGTGATAAATTAGAAATGCAGTAGGATAAGGTAGACATTTGAATAGAAGAAATAGGCCAGGAGCCAGGGCTTTCTCCAAGCTTCAGTGAGCGGGTCAAGAACAATGGAAAAGAAGGAAGGTCAAGCTGAGGAAGATGAGTTTAAGCCCCCGGACCCACCAAAATTGGGGGCCAAGAGAAGCACCGCCCCAAGCCCCGCCTGAGCTCCACCTATACTCCGCCTATTATTAATATGCATTGATAGATGTTGCAATCACTTGAATATGCATTTAATCACATCTGAAGATTGTATAAAAATGCTGATTTTGTGTGAAGCCTTTGAGCAAGTTTGTCCAGCACAAGCTGGCTTGCTCCCAACGCTGAATAAACAAATACCTTGCTGCTTAAAGATAAAAAGTCTCTGAGCAGTTTCTTGGACCAATTTTTCGGATTCATTTGGCGACCTGCGGCAGCACACCTTCTCCACCCAGCTGCGGAATTCCCCGGAGGACGGGACCCCCTTGGGTGCCCTCGGGTAAGTCTTTTTACCCGAAGGGGCTCCCTTCTTCGGTGGCTTCTTGCGGGGGCTGGACAAGAACACTGCCTATTGATAAAAGGTATTTGTATCTGGTTTCTGGTTTTGTTTATTCTGGTTCTGGATACCCATAAGTCGAGGCGGGACGCCGTCTCGCGGGGGACACGGGAGAGGACGCTCTCCCAGGGGAATATCCCCTCTGGTCTGGTCTAGTCTTCTGGTCTGGTTTTGTTTGTATTTGGCCAAGTATTGCTATTGTGTACCTGATATATCTTGCTTACCTTGAAACATCCAGGAGCACATAGTTAAAGGTATTATCATGCTAAGAGTTGCTATATGAGAGGTAGTGCTGAAGAGTTAACTGTAAGCACATCACTTTGGATAAGACCTAGAGTTAAGATTTGTCAATTTTGCAATTGTTAGTTATATGTATGAGCCTTGTGTAACAGATGTAAGGTTTGCCTCCCCGACAGACAAGGTTGGGTAGAACCAGTGTGCATATTGCAGAAAAGAGGGACACTGGAAGCAAGAATGCCCTGAAATAACAGGTGGAAATACAGGCACAGGAGAGGCTGTTGTTGCTTACAGAGTATTGAGTGAAGGGGGGGGCGGCAGGCCAGTGCTAGGGGACCTGCTGGTAAAAATTAAGCTAGGGGAAGAAAAAGAAGAATTAGATTTTCTAATTGATACCAGGGCTACATATTCTGTTTTGAATTAATACCTAAAAGTGATAAATATGTTTAAGTCGTGGATACCACTGGCCAATCAGAAAAGCTTTCTTTTGAAACCCCTAAAGTTCAAAATTGGAAAACAAATGGGAGTGTATCAGTTTTTGTATTTACCAAATTTATCCAAACTCGTATTGGGCAGAGACCTACTAGAAAATCTGGGAGCTGTAATAGAATTCAAACAAGGTAAAATTGAACTTAAGGTAAAGGAAGAACAATTAATAGCAGCTCTGAGTTTAGCAATGAGCTATGTGGAGCTAAGCCAGGGTAATTCAAATGTCAATCAAATTTTAGATCAGGTATACCCAGGAGTTTGAGCTATTGAAAGACCAGGAAAGTCAAAAAGAGCAGCTCCCATTGAAATAGAATTATGGACAGGAGCAAACCCAGTAGTTAGGAAGCAATATGCACTGAAGGTGGAAGATAGAAGAGGAATTGAGCCAATAATAGACAACTTTTTGAAATTAAGGTTTTGTAGAGTGTGAATCAGATTGCAACACCCCAATTTTACCAGTCAAAAAGACAAATGGAACACATAGGTTGGCTCAAGATTTAAGAGCAGTAAATAAAATAGCTCAAACATACATGCAGCTGTTGCAAACCTGTATACCTTATTAACAATATTAAAAGAAAGTGTAATTTGGTTCACAGTATTAGACTTAAGAGATGCCTTTTTTTGCCTTCCCTTAACACAGGAAAGTCAAAGGATATTTGCCTTCAAGTGGGAAAATCCCACCACAGGAAGGAAAACTCAGCTCATTTGGACAGTGTTACCTTAAGGGTTAGAAAATATTCCCACAATTTTGGGAATTAATTAGCTAAAGAATTAGAACAATGGCAGTCACCACCGGGAAAGGGTGTACTTTTATAATATGTGAATGATCTATCGATTGTTACTGAAAAACAAGAAGAATGTGTTCAATGGACAGTAAACCTCTTAAACTTTATGGACTTAAATGAGTATCGAGTCTCTCAACAGAAAGCACTTCCAGTGCAGAAACAAGTGGATTACAAAGTATCTGAAGGACAATGATCACTGGGGACAACAAGAAAGGAAACTGTCTGCCAGACACTGAAACCACAGACGGTGAGAAACCTTCAAGCCTTTCTAGGAATGACAGGTTGGTGTTGTTTATAGATATATCAGTATGGGCTAATTGTAAAGCCTTTATATGACCTGCTGAAAATGACTAAGGGCAACCTCATCTGGACCCCCGAAGCAAGTGGAGCCTTCAAACAACTGAGATGAGAACTCATAAGGACCCCGGCGTTGGGTTTGCCTGACGTAAGGAAACCCTTTTGTTTGTTCTCGCATGAACGACAAGGAATGGCTCTGGGGGTTCTGGCTCAGCAACAAGGGCCATACAAAAGAACAGTAGCCTACTTCTCCAAGCAATTGGATGAAGTAAACAAATGATGGCCCACCTGCCTAAGGGCAGTAGCAACAATGATCATAAATATAGAGGAAGCCAGGAAATGTAACTAACATTGTTAACCCAGCTTCATTCCTAGAAGGAAGAATCTCGGCTGCACCTGTCATGCAAGACTGCCTGTAAACCATTGAAGCAGTGCACTCCAGCTGCCTGGACCTTAAAGAAGAACCACCCCTGGATGCAGACCGATGGCAGCAGTTTCATAAGACAAGGTGTGAAGATGGCTGGGTATGCTGCGACCACCACTACTGAGGTAATCAAATCAAATCAAATCCTTTGCCTGCAGGAACCTCAGCCCAGAAAGCAGAACTGATGGCTCTCATTCGAGCTTTAGGATTGGCAGAAGGAAAACAAATTAACACCTGGACTGACTCCAAATATGCCTTTGACATAGTTCACGCTTATGGAGCAATTTGGAAAGAAAGAGAACTTTTAACTCTTCAAGGAAAAGTTGTGAAATATGCTGAAGAAACTCTACAATTATTAGAAGCTGTACAACTCTCTTCTCAGGTGGCAATTATGCACTGCCAAGGACACCCGAAAGGTAACACTGTCCTGGAAATAAGAAACAGAAAAGCTGATGCAGAAGCTGAATTAGCTGCTGCAAGAAGTAAAGAACTACCAGTAGCAGCTTTAGTGCTAGAAGAACTAGACACAGATCAACAGGTAGAATATCAAGAAACAGATTATAAGTGGATACATGAAAATGAAGGTAAGGTGTTAGAAAATAGATGAGGTTAACTAAAAACAGGTCAGTTAATACTGTTAGAAAAATTAGTGTGGCAATTTGTAAAAGTAAAACATGATAAAACTATTGGGGCTTAGACTCACTCTATTAGCATTTAAGGACTAGAGTAGCAGGACCAAATTTATTTACCACAATAGAGCAAGTCACATCCCAATGTGAACTTTGACTTTAATACTGGAACAAAAATACACCAAAGGGCAATAAGTAAAGGGCATTTCCCAGGTGAAATTTGGCAAATTAATTTCTCTGAGCTCCCAAGAAAAAGGGGGGACCTGTTATCTCTTAGTTTTGACTGACACATTTTCTGGATGGCCTGAAGCTTTCCCATGTAGAAAAAAATGAATCAAAAGGAGTGGTTAAAGTCTTGTTGAATGAGATTATACCACGGTTTGGAATGCCTAAGAGCATCTCTTCAGATAGAGGTTCACACTTTTGTGCCTGAATTGTACAAGCAATAAGTAAAGCAGTAAAAATCAATTGGCAACTGCATATGCCCTACAGACTCCAAGCAAATGGGCAAGTAGAAAAGATGAATCTAAAATATGTCAAGAAACAAATTTTCATTGGTATCAAGCTTTACCTATTGCTTTAATCAGGCTAAGGGTCAAGCCAAGATCAAAAGGGAAATTGAGTCCATTTGAAATTCTATTGGGCAGACCCTACATGATGCAAACTGTGAATAGTGAAGCTGTAGATCAAATTGGTAATCAGTATGTGTATGATTATGTTATGACTGTGGGGAAACAATTACAGAAAAATGCTACAGTAGTGTTAGAACATCAACCCAAGCAGCCTGATTGTAAGTTACATCTATTCAACCCTGGTGATTGGGTATATGTTAAGAATCTTTCAGGAGATCCACTACAGGAGAAGCGGGATGGACCCTACTAGGTGCTGATGACCACCTTCAGAGCGATCTGGGTGAAAGAGAAACCCACGTGGATCCACTACTCTCGAGTCAAGAGAGTTCCAGAGGAAGCATGGACCTCGGGAGAAGAATCATCTACTATCAAGCTTCCTCAATGCTGATCTTTGGACTGATAAGTACATTGGTGTTTGATGAAATTCTTGCCCAAGAATCATTATGGTCTCAAGCCTACAATGAGAGTTCTGGTATACAATTTTATATAGACCCAGAACTTCCGGTTCACCCAGGCAAGCTGAACCAATACAATTCATCTGTTATAGTCCTCTAAGGAACAAGGGTACTGAATAATGGGTAAAATCCTGGTACCCCATATGATGCAAGTGTTTTAATAAGCACAGATTAGATGGTCACCCAAAATTGACGTTACTGTGAAATGTAATTAGTGGCTGATCAGTGTTGACACACCTTCACTCTAGATAAATCAGTTTCTGTGATGTCTCAGTGGACATTCAGGGAAGGAAATATAACCAGGAGATTTCCAACCAGCAAATCTCCTACCACCCCATTGACTAAGACCACCCCCAGTTCTACAACTCCTTCTTTAGCCTGTGAGAGTGTCCACAATTTAACTTATGCTGGACCTTACTGATTAGATACTCAAATGAGCAGAAGTTGTTGTTAGATCCCACATATTCACTGAAGAGAGTTCGAATAAACCTTCAAGTAAACATATCAAGTATACAAAAAGATTGTCAGCCCTGTATTCAACAAAGCCTTAAAGGCTGGCATGCATAGATGATGGCCAGATCCCCTCGTACCAGAATTCAAAGAGATGTAACTGGATGGTTTGGCACAGGATTAAGTGTATTAAACACCATAGATCAAGAAATATTAGTGAATAAACTAAGTGCTGTCACATCTGATCTAGGAAAATTCAAAGTCCCTTTAAGATCATCTTTGTTCACTTTGGCAGAAACGCCGTCATTGGCAGTTAAATTGTTAACATTAGTAGCTAAACCACACTGCAAAAGATTTCACCAAGATTATTGACTATGCTGGTGTCATCCATAAAAGGTTTGCACTTGCAATACAATGTCTCTAAACTCCACAGTGGGTACAATCTGTAGCTGCAAGAATATTAAGGGAAGGAACCTCAGGAATATTACCACAAGAAGTAAGAGAAATAATAGCTAGAAACAGTTCTACTACACAATTTGAGAAAAATTACCAAGCATGGTGGCAGTTAGTGAACTTCACTTACAACCCTCAACATGAACAAATTGAAGCTTATGTACTCACTATCAGTGCAGCTAAAGAAAAGACCATCTTTCCTATCCTGTCATTAGGAGCCATACACCAAAATGTAATTGTCAGACCCATAGACCATAATGTTTGAGCAAGTTATGATCACACCAAGAAAAAGTGGCAGCCAGTCAGTACTGAGGCATGTATTCCTAAAGGACAATTAGGATATATCTGTGAAAATGCTGTAGTAGGAAATGAAGATTTATGCTTAGATGCTGACTATAGTGTGTGTACCTTTGAAATGCTTCCCCATGCTAAAACCCAATCACAAGTCTATTATGTAGGAAATGGTTGTGCATGTGTTAGAATCTTTTGTGTTAATTTTACCATAGTTATTTGTCATGAAGTAGTGAGTGGTACTAATTTTTGTTTTACTAAAATAATAGGCTGTGACTTTGATTATATCATTCTAGTGACTACTAGACAACTGATTGAAGCTGATTATATAATGTATCATGATGTGCTGAAGTTACAGATAGGAATGAACATTAATCTTTCTAAAGCAATGTTTAAACATCCTGATATAGAAAAACTAGTCCAGGAAGTAAACAGAACGACTAAATGAATGCTGTGGCAAGTAGAACATGACACAGAAAGCATAAAAACTGTTTTAACCAAAGTGGAAAAAGTGGGAGAACACCACTAGTGGGACATCTTTACCGGATACTCCCCTACAGCATCCCAAGTGTTCCACTATTTGATACATCCAATATTGGTTTTAGGAGCTAGCATGATTATACTGCTAATCCTAATTATTTAGTTATGGTATAAATCAAGCATCATGGTTAGAAGGATGCAGATAATGTGGGCTGTGATGCATACCTACCAAAATCCATTGGAACTTGACGAAGGAATTCGTAAATTCTAAAGAAAAAGGGGGGAATGATATAGGGGGCTAGGCCCAAAAGAGTTAACTAAGAGATTTGGGTCTGCAAACAAGTTGATTTGGGCCTGCAAACAAGTTACCAATATTCAAAACTGTATCTGTATCAAAACTGTATCAAATATCTGTACCCGTTCTGTTCTACTTACTGGGCCAAAGCTTAAGAGAATAGTACAAGAACATGTAATAGACTTAGAAGCAATAAATTAGAAGTATAACAGGATCAGGTAGACATTTGAATAAGAGAAATAGGCCTGGAGCCAGGGCCTTTTCCAAGCTTCAGTGAGCGGGTCAAGAACAATGGAAAGGAAGAAGGGTCAAGCTGAGGAAGATGAGTTAGAGACCCCTGCCCTAGGGATGAAGATCGGAACTACCCCTCGAAATGGGGTGCCAAGAGAAGCACCGCCCTGAGCTCCGCCTATACTCCGCCTATTTTTAATATGTATTGATAGATGTTATAATCGTTTAAATATGCATTTAATCACATCTGAAAATTGTGTAAAATTGCTGATTTTCTGAGGAGCCGGTGAGCAAGTTTGTCCAGCGTGAGCTGGCTTGCTCCCAATGCTGAATAAACAAATACCTTGCTGCTTAAAGATAAAAAAGTCTCTGAGCAGTCTGTCAGACCGATTTTTTGGATTCAGGACTTTATGAGGTCAGTGCCATGAGGAGGCCTGCACCATTATGACATGTCTGGGCTTTATGAGGTCAGTGCCATGATGAGACCTGCACCATTATGACATGTCTGGGCTTTATGAGGTCACTGTGATGATGAGGCCTGCACCATTATGACGTGTCTGGGCTTTAGGAGGTCACTGTGATTATGAGGCCTGCACTATTATGATGTATCTGGGCTTTATGAGGTAAGTGTGATGAAGAGACTTGCACCATTATGAGGTGTCTGGGTTTTATGAGATCAGTGTGATAATGAGGTCTGCACCATTATGACATGTCTGGGTTTTATGAGGTCAGGGTGATGATGAGGATTGCAGCATTATGACATGCCTGGACTTTATGGGGTCAGTACCATGATGAGTCCTGCACAATTATGACATGTCTAGGCTTTATGACGTCAGTGTGGTGATCAGGCCTGCACCATTATGACATGTCTGGATTTTACGAGGTCAGTGCAATGACGAGGTCTGCACCATTATGACATGTCTGGGCTTTATGAGGTCAGTGCCATGAGGAGGCCTGCACCAGTATGACATGTCGGGCCTTTATCAGGTCACTGTGATGATGAGGACTGCACCATTATGACATGTCTGGGCTTTATGATGTCAATGTGATGATGAGACCTGCACCATTATGACATGTATGGGCTTTATGAGATCAGTGTGATGATGAGACCAGCATCATTATGACATGTCTGGCCTTTATGAGGTCAGTGCCATGAGGAGGCCTGCACAATTATGACATGTTTCGGCTTTATGAGGTCAGTGCCATGAAGAGGTCTGCACCATTATGACATGTCTGGGCTTTATGAGGTCAGTGCCATGAGGAGGCCTGAACCATTATGACATGTCTGGAGTTTATGAGGTAAGTGTGATGAAGAGACTTGCACCATTATGACATGTCTGGGCTTTATGACGTCACTGTGATTATGAGACCTGCACCATTATGACATGTCTGGGCTTTATGAGGTCAGTGTGGTGATGAGACCTGCACCATTATGACATGTCTGGGCTTTATGAGGTCAGTGCCATGAT
>NW_024103475.1:0-35052 GCF_003945595.2 Pipra filicauda | reverse complement strand
TGGTAGGGGAGGAGCCTCCTCAGGGCGTCGCCCACGGAGCGGAAGCGGGTCCGGAATTCCGGGTGCAGCACCGAGCCCTGGTGCTTGTGCAGCTGCTCCAGGAGGCTGCGGGGCGACATTCCCGAATCAGGGACACCCTTCCCAGATTTCCCGGCGTCCACACCGACGGAAATCCAACGTTTCCCCTGAAATTCCCAGATTTCCCACAAAATTCCCAGATTTCCCACAAAATTCCCAGATTTCCCACATCAACGGGGACAAAATTCCCAAATTTCCCCCGAAATTCCCAAATTTCCCACATCAACGGGGACAATATTCCCCGTTTCTGGCAGTAATGTTGACAAAAATCCCGAATTTCCCCCCAAAATTCCCAGATTTCCCACATCAACAGGGACAAAATTCCCCGTTTCTGGCATCAGCGGGGACAAAAATCCCGAATTTCCCCCAGAATTCCCAGATTTCCCACATCAACAGGGACAATATTCCCCGTTTCTGGCAGTAATGTTCACAAAAATCCCGAATTTCCTGCAAAATTCCCAAGTTTCCTGCGTCAACGGGGACAAAATTCCCCGTTTCCGGCATCAACGTTGACAAAAATCCCGAATTTCCCCCCGAATTCCCAGATTTCCGGGCTCAGCAAGGACAAAACTCCCCCTTCCCGGCGGGGCAGAATTCCCAATTTCCGGCGCCCGAGCGGCCAAAATTCCCCATTTCCGGCACAAAAGCTGCCGGAATTCCCGGCTCTTGTCCCCGTCCCGGCCGGAATTCCCAGCCTGGAGCATTCCCAGTGTTCCCAGCAGCATTCCCAGTATTCCCAGTGCTCACCAGGCCTCCTTACTGGGCTGCAGCGCCGGCGCCTTCTTCAGAGACTCCAACTGCGGACACAGAGCAAATCCCGGGATTTGGGGCCATTCCCGGGATTTGGGACCATTCCCGGGATTTGGGGCTGTTCCCGGGATTTGGGGCCGTTCCCGGGATTTGGGGGCCTTTTCCTGGGATTTGGGGCCGTTCCCGGGATTTGGGGCCAATCCCGGGATTTGGGGCCGTTCCCGGGATTTGGGGCCAATCCCGGGATTTGGGGCCGTTCCTGGGATTTGGGGCCGTTCCCGGGAGTTGGGGGCTGTTCCCAGTGTTCAGGGGGTTCACGGGATTTGGGGGAGATTCCCGGGATTTGGGGGATTCCCGGGATTCACACGCAGCTCCCGGGATTTGAGGGCCATTCCCTGGGATTTGGGGGCCATTCCCAGGATTTGGGGCCGTTCCCGGGATTTGGGGCCATTCCCGGGATTTGGGGCCGTTCCCGGGATTTGGGGGCCATTCCCTGGGATTTGGGGGCAATTCCCTGGGATTTGGGGGCCATTCCCGGGATTTGGGGGCAATTCCCAGGATTTGGGGGCAATTTCCTGGGATTTTGGGATTCCCAGGATCTGGGGGAGAAGGGGGAATTCTCAGGATTTACAAGAATTCCCAGGATTTCGGAGAACTTTCCTGGGATTTGGAACCGTTCCCAGATTCGGGGTGAATTTCCCTGGGATTTGGGGCTTTAATTCCCGGGATTTGGGGCCGAATTCCCGGGATTTGGGGACTCACCATTGGCTGGGGGCCCTTCCCCCCCCCCGGGGCTTGGGGGGGGCCTTTGATCCCACCCGGCTTTGCCTGCGGAAAAGCGGGAAAAGCGGGATGAACTCGGGAATTGCCGGGGCTGAGAAAGGGGGGGGACGCCCGAGGGGGTGGAAAAGTGGGAATAAAGGGGGAAAATTGGGGATAAACGGGGAAAAATGGGGATAAAAGGGAGGGAAAATGAAGAAAACTGGGGACAAAAAGGAGGGAAAATGGGAAATAGGGAAGAAAACTGGGAATAAAAGGGTGGAAAAACAAGGAAAACTGGGCATAAAAGGGAAGAAAACTGGGAAATGGGGAGGAAAACTTGGGAAAAAAGTGGGAAAACGGGGGGAAGAAATTAAAAATTGGGGTCTAAAGGGGGGAAATGTGGGAATTAACGGGGAAAGTGAAGGAGAAAGGAGGAAAACTTGGGAAAAAAGGAGGAAATCTGGGAAAAAAAGTGGGAAATGGAGGGAAAAGCAGGGAAATAAAGTGGGAAAATGGAGGAAATAAAAAGGGAAAAGTGGGATGGGAAGGGGGGAATGTTGGAAGTGAAGGAGAAAAGTGGGAAAAGGAGAGAGAAGAGCAGGGAAGGGGCGGGAAAAGGTGGGAAGAGAGGAGGAATTCCCGGGAAAACGCCCCCTCCTCACCTGGCTGGGCTGCTGGGCCGGGGCCTTGCCCGGAGCCGGGGCCCCTTTCCCGGCGGGAACGGCGCTGGGAATGCTGGAAATGCCGGGAATGCTGGAGAAGGGTTTGCTCTCCGAGGGGGCACCTGCGGGGGGGGACAACGGGAAGGGTCAGAGTTGGGAAAATCCCGGAGATTCCCGGCCTGGGAGATCCTGGGAAGGGTCAGAGCCGGGAAAATCCCGGAGATTCCCGGTCTGGGAAATCCTGGGAAGGGTCAGAGTTGGGAAAATCCCGGAGATTCCTGGTCTGGGAGATCCTGGGAAGGGTCAGAGCCGGGAAAATCCCGGAGATTCCCAGTCTGGGAGATCCTGGGAATGTTGGGAAGGGTCAGAGCCGGGAAAATCCCGGAGATTCCCGGCCTGGGAAATCCTGGGAATGCTGGGAAGGGTCAGAGTTGGGAAAATCCCGGAGATTCCCAGTCTGGGAGATCCTGGGAATGCTGGGAAGGGTCAGAGTTGGGAAAATCCCGGAGATTCCCGGCCTGGGAGATCCTGGGAAGGGTCAGAGTTGGGAAAATCCCGGAGATTCCCGGCCTGGGAAATCCTGGGAATGCTGGGAAGGGTCAGAGTTGGGAAAATCCCGGAGATTCCCGGCCTGGGAGATCCTGGGAAGGGTCAGAGCCGGGAAAATCCCGGAGATTCCCGGCCTGGGAGATCCTGGGAAACCGGTGGGAGGGGGAATGAGGGAAGGGCCCAGGCTGGAATTCCAGGGGGATTCCCGAACGGAGACTGGGATTTGGGATATTGGGATTTGGGATATTGGGATTTGGGATATTGGGATTTGGGATATTGGGAGTTGGGATATTGGGATTTGGGATATTGGGATTTGGGATATTGGGATTTGGGATATTGGGAGTTGGGATATTGGGAGTTGGGATATCGGGATTTGGGATATTGGGAGTTGGGATACCGCCTTTTAAGATGCTGGAACGTTGGGATACCGGGACGATGGGATACTGGGATTTGGGACACTGGGATGGTGGGATAACGGGACGGTGGAATGCTGGGATTCGGGATGCTGGAACGTTGGGATACCAGGATTTGGGATACTGGGATTTAGGACACCGGGATATTGGGATATCGAGACACTGGGACTCCGGAATTCCAGGAATCCCGGGACTTGGGGGATTCCGGGACACTCAGGATTTTGGCATTCCAAGACACCGGGACCCCGGGATTCCAGGATTCGGGGATTCCGGGATGTTGGGCTGCTCTGGGACCCTGGAATTCCAAAATTTGGGGATGCTGTAGGACCCTGGAATTCTGGGATTCCAGGATTTTAGAATGCTGTGGGACTCCAAAATTCCAGGATTCTGGGATTTTTAGAATGTTGCGGGAGCCTGGAATTCCAGGATTTGGGGATGCTGTGGGACCCTGGAATTCCGGGATTCCAGGATTTTGGGATGCTGTAGGACCCTGGAATTCCAGAATCCCGGAATTTTGGGATGCCGTGGGACCCTGGAATCCCAGGATTTTCGGGATTTCTGGGAATGCCGGGGTTCCCACCTGCGT
This sequence comes from Pipra filicauda, assembly GCF_003945595.2. Lineage (NCBI taxonomy): Eukaryota > Metazoa > Chordata > Aves > Passeriformes > Pipridae > Pipra > Pipra filicauda. The sequence continues at coordinate 31,252 of NW_024103475.1, read as the reverse complement.
TAGCGGGCGTGGCGGGGGCGGGGCCATGGGCGGGGCCGGGCGTGGTGGGCGTGGCCGTGACCAGGACGGAGGCCCCGCCCGGAGCCGGAGCCGGGAACGTTCCGGGGCTGGACGGGGGCGGCTTCGGCTGCAGGATCAGCCCCGGGGGGACCTGAAACGGGAACAGACACCCCCGGATCCCAACCGGCCCCACGTTCCCAAAGCCCACAGGGAACGGAGCCGGGAGAGCCCCGGGAACGACAAATCCACCGGGAGCCGACCCCCAAATCCCCCCAAAAAAACCCCCCAAATCCACCGGGAGCCGACCCCCAAATCCCCCCAAAAAACCCCCCCAAATCCAACGGGATCCGACACCCAGAGCCCAAAAAAAACCCCAAATCCACCGGGATCAAACACCCCAATCCCAAAAGAAATCCCAAATCCAGAGGGATCCAACAGCCAGATCCCCCCAAAAAAACCCCAAATCCAGAGGGATCCAACACCCAGATCCCAAAAAAAACCCCAACCCAGAGGGATCCAAGCCCCAGATCCCAAAAAACCCCACCCAAATCCAGAGAAATCCAACACCCAGATCCCAAAAAACCCACCCCAACCCAGAGGAATCAAAGTCCCTCATCCCAAGAACGATCCCAATCCCTAAATCCCAAATCCCAAGGGATCCAACACCCTGATCCCAAAAAAACCCACCCAAATCCAGAGGGATCAACCCCCCAGATCCCAAAAAACCCCCAACCCAGAGACATCCAACACCCAGATCCCAAAAACACCCCCAAATCCCGAGGGATCAGACCCCCAGGTCCCAAGAGGAATCCCCAGCCCAGAGGAACCAAAGGCCTGAATCCCCCCAGATCCCAAATCCAGCGGCATCAGATTCCTGAATCCCAGATCCCAAATCCCGAGGGGTCAAACCCCTGAATCCCGAGGGAAATCCCCGATCCGGGGGGACCAAAGGCCTGGGAACCCCCCCCAAAATCCCAAATCCAGCTGGAACCCTCCGAAGATCCCGAATCCACGGGGAGCCAACACCTCAATCCCCCCAAATCCACCATCCAGTGGGATCCGAGGGCTGAATCCCCCAAATCCGGCGGGATCCAACTCCCAAATCCCCCCAGGGTCCCAAATCCGGCGGGATCCGATGCCTGAATGCCCCTAAAATCCCAAATCCCAAGAAAAATCCCAAATCCAGCGGGATCCAGTTCCTGAACCCCCAAATCCAGCGGGATCCGGTTCCTGGATGCCCCAAATCCAGTGGGATCCAACAACTGACCCCCAGAATCCCAAATCCGGTGGGATTCAGTTCCTGGATGCCCCAAATCCAGTGGGATTTGGTTCCTGAACCCCCCAAATCCAGCGGGATCCGGTTCCTGGATGCCCCAAATCCAGTGGGATCCAACAACTGACCCCCCAAAATCCCAAATCCAGCGGGATCCAGCTCCTGGATCCCCCAAATCCAGTGGGATTTGGTTCCTGATCACCCCAAATCCAGCGGGATCCGGTTCCTGGATGCCCCAAATCCGGTGGGATTCAGTTCCTGGATGCCCCAAATCTGATGGGATTCAGTTCCTGAATCCCCCAAATCCAGTGGGATTTGGTTCCTGATCACCCCAAATCCAGCGAGATCCCACAACCAAACCCCCAAATCCCAAAAACCCGGCGGGATTCAGAGACCAATCCGGGATTTGGGAAGGGGGGGGGGAGGGTTCGCCCGGAAAACCGGGATCGGGCTTCCAAAATTCCCGCCTTTCCGACGCCTTTCCCGAGGGTTTGGGAACCAGGAAATTCCCCCAATCCCCCCCTCCCAAAACACTGGGATCGGGGATTTCCCAGGATATCCCAGTCCGGGGAGGGGGAGATGGGACGGGGGGGGGTCTCCTTCCCGTTTTCCCCGGGAATTCCCGGCGGGATTTACCTGCTGGAACCTTTCCAGGCCGGGCTTCGGCGGAGCAGGAGGAGGAGGAGGAGGAGGAGGAGGAGGAGGAGGAGGGCCGGGATTGGGGTTGGGAATGGGGTTGGGAATGGGGTTGGGGAGGGGCTGGAAAGCCCCCGGCAGGAGGTGCAGGGGGGGGTTCTTCCCCGGCCCCGATCCCAGCGGGATTCCCGGGAAGTGGGAGGACTGGGAATGCTGCTGGAGCTCCGGGGGGGCCACGGAGGAGGAGGAGGAGGAGGAGGAGGAGGAGGAGGAGGGGGAGGATTCCGGGATGATGCCGAAGAGCCCCTGGGAATTCTGGGAGCCCTGGGAATTCGGGGGGGGGTTCTGGGGGGTGCAGGAGCGCGGGGGGGGCGGCTCCGAGGGCGGGCGGGGCTGGGAAGGGGGTCGGGAATGGGGGCGGGAAGGGGGGCGGGAGAGGGGCTGGGGCTGGGAGGGGGGGCGGGGCGGGAGCTGGGGGGGCAGCTGAGCCGGGATTTGGGCCGGGAGTTGGGAAGGGAGTTGGGAGGGGAGGGGAGGGGGGTCCCCGGGGGACGTTCCCGATCCCGATCCCGCTCCCGGGAGCTTCGGCTGCAACACAGAAAGGAAAAGAGGCAGAAGGTTAGTCCGGCAGGGAAGAGGGGCTGGGACGGGCAAATCCCGGGAAAAAAACCCGGGAGGGCCTGGAAAACCCCCCCCGGGATCCCTCGGAGCCCAACCCATCCCAAATCCATTGGATGGGGGGATTTTGGGAATAAAAATAGAGGCAAACCCCCCGAGGATCCACCTGTGGATTCCTAAAGTAGCTCCAAAAGAGAATTATCCAGGAGTGACTCCAGGATTGGATTATCCCAGGAAAAACCCCCTGGGAGGGCCTGGATAATCCATCCCCAGGATCCCTCAGAGCCCAACCCATCCCAAATCCATTGGATGGGGAGATTTTGGGAATAAAAATGAAGGAAAAGCCCCCGAGGATCCACCTGTGGATTCCAAAAGTGCCTCCAAAAGCAGCTCCAGGGTTGGATTATCCCAGGAAAACCCCCTGGGAGGGCCTGGATAATCCATCCCCAGGATCCCTCAGAGCCCAACCCATCCCAAATCCGCTCCTTGGGGGGTTTTGGGAATGAAAATGAAGGAAAACCCCCCGAGGATCCACCTGTGGATTCCCAAAGTGGCTCCAAAAGCAGCTCCAGGGTTGGATTATCCCAGGAAAAACCTCCTGGGGGGCCCTGAACTCCCCCCCGGGGACCCTTTGGATCCCAATTCCATCCCAAATCCAGGGAAAAGTCGCTCTGGGCATCCCTGAACTCCCCCCCCCCGACCCTCTGGATCCCAAACCTGCCTCAAATCCCCCTTTCCCGGGTGTTTTTGGGAAGCAGGAGAAGGGGAAACCCGGGAGGCTCCGGCTGCGAATTCCCAAGGAAGCGGCTCCGAGCCGGAATCGGCTCCAGATCCCGGAAAAATCCCATTTCCCGCTTTGCTTCCCCAAAAAAACTCCCCCATTCCTGGTTTTTTTCCCGCTCCGGGGACGATTTTGGATGGATTCAAACCCCCCTCATCCCCCCCCCGGGGAGGTTTTCCCGGGGCTTTTCCCAAATTCCCGGAGTTGGGAACGGGCCTGACGACGATCCCGAAGGATTTGGGGGGGGGGAAACCCGGGAATTTCGGGAATTCCGGGATCGGCCCGTGCCGGGAGCGCAGGGAAAGCAGGAAAAGCAGCAGCTTCCGGGGTTAGTGAAGCCAAAGCGAGCGGGAAGAGCCGGGAACAGTCGGAAAAACGGGATGGAAAACGGGAACGGGGGGGATCCAACCCCCCCCCGGCTCCGGCCCAGGGCGGGAAACTGGGAATGGGAGACTTGGAGGGGGAAAAGGGCTGGAAAACCCCGGAATTGGGGCCGGGAAGCGACAAAATTCCCCCCAAATCCGCCCAATTCCGGGAGCTTCGTCCCAACCCTGGGAAGTTTGGGGACGGATCCAGCGGGAAAACCGGATGCCGGGGGGGGGAATTTAGCGGGATCAGGGCCACAGGGAATGTTGGAATTGCAGGAATCCCAGCCCAGATCCCGCTTTTCCGCTGCAGGATCCCAGTTTTCCGCTGCAGGATCCCGCTTTGCCGCCCCTGAATCCCGGTTTTCCGCTGCTGGATTCCCGGTTTTTTCACTCCCCGATCCCAGTTTTCCGCTGGATCCCTGGTTTTGCCCTGCTGGATCCCGGTTTTCTGTCCCTGGATCCCGGTTTTCCACCCCTGGATCCCGGTTTTCCACCCCTGGATCCCGGTTTTCCCTTCCCGGGTCGTTCTCCCGCATTCCCGGGGCTGTTTTCCATCGGGAAAAGGGATTTTTCCCGGCAAGGAAAACCAGGAGCCGCCGTGCCCCCGTCCCACCGAACTTCCCGGGGATTTGGGATCACCTGGGAAAAGTCCCACTGGGAATCACCAAAAAATCCCGCCGGGAACGACCACAAAATCCCGCCGGGAATGTGGGAAATGGGGGCACGGAGCGGCCCCTCCCCCCCCCGTTGGATTGGAAGGACGAACCCCCCAAATCCGGAGGGAAAATCCCAAATCCGGGGGAAGAGCGACAGCGGAGCCGCTCCCGGGGCGGGAACACCCGGAATGAGACGTTGGAGCCCCCAAGACTCAACAGCGGCAACTCAATGTCAACCCAATGTCAACTCAACGGCAACTCAACGGCAACTCAACGGCAACCCAACGTCAACGTCAAGCTCAACTCAATGTCAATGTCAACTCAACTCAACCTCAACTCAACTTCAACCTCAATGTCAACTCAACGTCAACGGCACCTCAACCCCAACTCAACCTCAACCTCAACTCAACGTCACCTCAACGGCAACATCGATGTCAACCCAACTCAACCTCAACTCAACATCAATGTCAACCCAACATCGATGTCAACCCAACTCAACCTCAACTCAACATCAACGTCAACCCAACGTCGATGTCAACCCAACTCAACCTCAACTCAACACCAACTCAACTCAACGGAAACTCAACGGCAATGTCAATGTCAACCCAACTCAACCTCAATCTCAACTCAACGGCAACTCAACAGCAACATTGACGTCAATCCAACTCAACCTCAATCTTAACTCAATGTCAACGTCAACGCAACGTCAACGCCGACCCAACTCAACCCCAACTCAACCTCAAAGTCAATGTCAACCCAACCCAACTCAACCTCAACCCAACCTCAACCCCAACTCAACGTCGAACAACCCAACTCAACCTCAACATCAACCCAATTACAAGCTCAAAGCCAACCTCAAACCCAACCTCAACCCAACCCCAACTAAACCTCAACCTCGACTCAAACTCAACCCAACCCCAACTCAACATCAACCCAACCCCGTCAACCTCAACCCAACCCCAACTTCAAACTCAACCGCAACTCGATGTCAACATCAACCCCAACCTCAAAGTCAACCCCAAACTCAACCTCAACTCAAACTCAACCCCAACCCCAATTTCAACCTCAATGTCAACTCAACCTCAACCCCAAACTCAACCTCAACCCAACCCCAACCTCAACACCGACCCCAACTCCAGCTCAACCCCAACCTCCCAACTCACCCACGACCCCCAACCGGGCGCGGGGCCGGGATCCCCCCCCGATGCCGGGCAGAGGCCCCTCACCTGCTGCAGGAACATCTGCATGGACTCCTGGCCCAGGACGGTGCCGGGCGCGGCCGCGGGGCCCAACAGGATCTTCTCGGGGCTGCCGGCGAGCCCCGGGCTGGGCTGGGACGTCCCGCTCGCCGCCGCCGGCACGTTGAGCTGCAGTGGCGCCGCCGCGGGCGCGGCGGGCTGGACGGTGAGGACGGAGCCCGGGTCGGCGCCGGGGCTGGGACTGGCGCCGGGGGCGGCGCCGGGGGCGGCCTGGATGCTGACGGCGGCTCCCAAACCGTCGCCGGCGTTGAGCATGACCTGGTTGGCCAACGTCACCCCTTGGATCACCGTGGGCGCTGCCGCCGCCGCCGCCTGGCTCTGGCTGGGCAGCGTCCCCGCCAGCGACACCGGCATCTGGAAGAGCGCGGGTTGGCCGACCTGGCCCGGCTGGAGCTGGATGGGCGCCGACAGGATGTGGGCGGTGCCGTGGGCGTTGGGCGACGTCAGCACCTGGCCCAGGTTGAGCTGCCCGGCCAAGTTCTGGTTGGTCAGGATCTGCGCCGGCAGCGCCTGGTTGGCGATGAGCTGGGCGCCGGCGCCCTGGCCGGCGATGATGCCGGCGCCGTGCGAGGCCGCCAGGATCTGGCCGCCCACGTTGGCCGGCAGCGCCGAGAGCGGCTGCGGCAGCTGCACGGCCGAGGCGCCGGCCAGCTGGCCCGGCAGCAGGAACTGGTTCTGCCCCTGGAAGTGCTGGGCCGGGATGACGATGCTGCCGCCCTGGTTGAGCACGTGCACGCTCATGGACTTGCCCAGCGCCGCCGGCGGCTGGGGCGGCGGCGGCTTGAAGACGTTGGGGGGGAAGCCCGAGAGCACCACGTTGGGCGCGGCCTTGCCGGCCATGAAGGTCAGGTTCTGCTGGGGCTTGGCCTGGGCCTCGCCGGGCAGCGCCAGCGCGTTGTTGGGCGCGAAGGGCTTGGGCGTGATCTGGTAGAGCTTCTGCTGCAGGACCCCGGCGGGCTTGGGCTGGATGGGCGTGGGCGTGCGGTGGATGATGACGTTGGGCGCCGGCACCAGGGAGCCGCCCAGCCCCGAGGTGACGGTGAGCGGCTGCGACGCCGGCGAGGCCACGCCGCCGAACACCGAGTTGCCGTTGAGCGTGGTGGTGGCCACGGCCGGGAGGCTCTTCTGGATGACCAGGCCGGCCCCGCCCTGCGAGGACGGCGCCGCCGCCAGCGCCGCCTCGGGCTGCGCGATGTACCCGCCCACGGCCGCCACCGGCGCCGGCTTGGCCAGCAGCTGCTGCGCCGCCGGCTGGTTGATGGCCATCACCTGCTGGCCCACCACCTGGATGGGCCCGATGCCCAGCGCGCCGCCGGGGCTGCCGTTGGGCAGCCCGGGCAGGTTGGGCAGGGGCTGGATGGTGACGTTGCCCAGCCCCACCTGCTGCAGGAAGGGCTGGACGCTGATGGCCTTGTTGACCACGTCGGCGCCCACCGGCTGCTGCACCAGGGCCTGGTGGGCCAGCACGGCGGGCGGTTGGATGCCCAGCAGGTCGGCGCCGCCGGAGAAGATCTGGGGGGTGCCGTCGGGCGCCTGCACCACGGGCTGCAGCGCCGGCAGCTGGAAGGAGCCCAGGTCCAGCTCGGCCTCGGCCTCCAGGGTCTGCTCGGTGATGTTGGCCTCCTGCAGGCTCTGCTGGAGGATGTCGCACGGCTGCTCGGCGCCGGCGCCGGCGCCCGAGGGCGAGCCCAGGATGTCATCCTCCAGGAAGTCCAGGTCCACGCTGGCCGGCGGCTGGCTCGGCTCCGCGCTCAGCGGGTTCCCGGCGGGCTCCTGCCCGTGGAGCTGCGGCAACGGAGACGGGGCGGGCGGTCAGAGGGGGGGGACGGGACGGAACTCAACAGAAACGGCTCGGGGAAAGCCAACAAAAGTCAACAGAAACTCAGGGGAACTCAACCAAACTCAACCCAACTCAACGGAAAATCAATAGAAACTCAACAGAAACTCAACCAAATTCAACAGAAACTCAAAAAGTCACCAAATCTCACCCAACCAAACTTCACCAAACTCAACCAAACTCAATGGAAAATCAATAGAAACTCAACTCAACCAGAACTCAACCAAACTTAATGAAAACTCACCAAAAGTCACCCAATTAAACTCAGCCAAACTCAACCAAACTCAACCAAACTCAGTCGAAACTCAACCAAAACTCAACAGAAACTTAATGAAAACTCACCAAAATCACCCAACCAAACTCCACCAAACTTCAACCAAACCTCAACCAAACTCAACCAACCCAAACTCAAGGAAAACTCCCCCAATCTCACCCAACCAAAACCCCACAACACTCCACAAAACTCCACCAAAACTCGAGCAAACCTCAACCAAACTCAACCAACCCAAACTCAAGGAAAACCCCCCAAATCTCAACCAACCAAACTCAACCAAAGCTCAACCCACTCAACCAAAACTCAACCTCAATCAAACCTCAACCAAACTCAGCCAAACTCAACCAAACTCCAGAGATTTCGGGCTTTCCGGCGCCGAACCGTCGGAATTCCGGGCGCGTCCGGCGGTTTTCCCGCTCCGGAATCTCCAGCTCGGAGGGACAAAGAGGGTTTTTGGGGAAAGGAAGGGGAAAATCCCGCGGGAAAGGGGGGAGGAGGGGAAATCCCGGGAAAAGGGGAGGAGGGGAAATCCCGGGAAAAGGGGGAAGGAGGGGAAATCCCGGGAAAAGGGGAAGGAGGGGAAATCCCGGGAAAAGGGAGAGGATTTCTGGGATAACCGGTTTGGGTTTTGGCCAAAAGGGGGAGGAGGGAAAACAAAACTGAAAAGAGGAAAAAAAAAAACGGGATCAAAATGAAAATTCGGGATTTTTTAGGAGGGAAAAACGACCCCAAAAGAAAATTCCCGGGAAACCCGAGGAAACCCGAGGGAAAACCGGAGGGAAGGAAGGGCCGGGGGGTCATGCTCGTTCTCCATGCACAGCATTCCATGCACAGGGGGAAAGGAGGGAAAAAAGGGCATTTCCGGCTCCAATTCCGGGTTTATTCCGGATTTTTCCCCCTCCTGCTCCGGGGGGGCTCCGGAGGAACCGGGAAAAAGGGGATTTTTCTCCCGAGGACCGGAGTTCTCCGGGGTTTTCCCAAGCTTTGGGGATTCCCCGCGGGCTCCCGGCTCCTCCTTTCCCCCTTTTCCATCCCGGGGTTTTCTCCCGGAGCCGAATCCGGCGGGAAAAGCGACTCCCAAAATTAAGGAAGAGCCTCGGGTTTTGCCCTCAAATCCAGGGATTTCGGGACTTTATCCCGGGAAATCCCAGGGAAAAATTCCCAGGGTTTCGCCTCTTTTGTCCAGCCCCGGGAAAGGGATGGAATTCCACTCGGGAAAGGGCAAAAAACCCGGGAAAAGCGGGAAGGGGAGCGGGAATACCTACCCCAGCACCTTCAAAAAAGGCACTGGCAGCATCTCCTGAGCTGTCCAGGAGATCATCACTGTCAATCTGGAAGCAGAAACACGGATTTACTGGGATTTTAGGGAGAAAAGCGGGAAAAAAACATGGGAAAAAAATGGGGAGAAAATGAGAAAAAAAATGGGGGAAAAATGGGAAAAAATGGTGAAAAAATGGGAAAAAAGTAGAAAAAATGGGGGGAAAAAAGGGGAAAAATGAGAATAAATGGGGGAAAAAATGGGGAAAAGAATGGAGAAAAATGGGAAAAAAATGGAAAAAAACGGAAAATAAAGGGGGAAAAAATGAGAAAAAAATCGGGGAAAAATGAGGGGAAAATGAGAAAAAAATGGGGGAAAAAAGAGAAAAAAAGGGGGAAATGGAGAAAAAACAAGGAAAAAATGAGAAAAAATGGGAATAATGGGAAAAAAGGGGAAAAAATAGGAAGGAAAAGAGTAAAAATGGGGGAAAAAATGGGAAAAAAGAAATGGGAAAAAATTGGGGGAAAAAAGGGAAAAAATGGGAAAAAAATGGGAAAAAATGAGAAAAAATGGGGAAAAAAATCTGGGATTGCAAAGGAAAAGTGGGATGTGGTGGTGGGGGAGGGGCGGCCCCTCCGCTTCCAAACGGGCCCCAAAATTCCTAAAAAACCCCAATGGGATGGAAAAAGTCGGGATGGATGGAAGGGGGGGTGGGATGGAAAACAAAGGGGGGTTTGGGGGGAAAAAAGGGGATTTGGGGGGGTTTTGGGGTCTCACCTTCTCGGATCCATGTAAAAAATCGTTCAGGGCCTGAGGATCGCTGGGAAAAAAAACGGGAAAAGGGGATTAGGGAGCGGAATTCCGGGATTTGGGGGGGGGGGGAGCTCTGGGAGGGGTTTTCCCGGGGAGGATCCCGAAATTCGGGAGTCTGGAGGGACCCTGGGGGGGCTCAGGGAGGGTTTTCCCCCTTTGTGGGACATTCCTGGGTGGTTTTTTGGGAGATTTCCCAACTTTTTTAGGGCGTTTTCCGCTTTTTGGGGGAGTTTCCAGCCCTTTTGGGGGCATTTCCAGCCAATTTTGGGACGTTTCCCACCCTTTTGGGGGCTTTTCCAGCCCTTTTTGGGGCATTTCTGGATTTTTTGGGGCATTTCCGGCCTTTTTTGGGACATTTCTCACCCTTTTTGGGGCATTTCCAGCCTTTTCCGGGACATTTCCCGGCGTTTTCCGGATGTTTCCCACCCTTTTGGGACGTTTTCCGTGGGTTTTGGGACATTTCCAGCCCTTTTGGGGACGTTTCCTGCCCTTCCAGGGTCATTCCCAACCCTTTTGGGATCTTTTCCACCCGTTTTGGGACATTTCCGAAGGTTTCCAAGACAATTCCCACCTTTTCCAGAACATTCCTCACCCTTTTTAGGACCTTTCCTGCCCTTCCCAGGACAATTCCCACCTTTTCCAGGACAATTCCCACTTTTCCAACACAATTCCCTCCCTTTTTGAACCATTCCCAGCCCATTTTGGGGCCCTTTTCCCCCCATTTTGGGCCATTTCCAGACGGTTTTGGGACCTTTCCCGCTCTTTCCAGAACAATTCCCACCTTTTCCAGGACAATTCCCACTTTTCCAGGACAATTCCCTCCCTTTTTGAGCTGTTCCCAGCCCATTTTGGGCCCTTTTCCCCCCATTTTGGGTCATTTCCAGACGGTTTTGGGACCTTTCCCGCTCTTTCCAGGACAATTCCCACTTTTCCAACACAATTCCCTCCCTTTTTGAACCATTCCCAGCCCATTTTGGGGCCCTTTTCCCCCCATTTTGGGCCATTTCCAGACGGTTTTGGGACCTTTCCCACCTTTTCCAGGACAATTCCCACCTTCTCCAAAACAATTCCCACCTTTTCCAGGACAATTCCCACCTTTTCCAGGACAATTCCCACCTTTCCAGGACAATTCCCTCCCTTTTTGAACCATTCCCAGCCCATTTTGGGGCCCTTTTCCCCCCATTTTGGGTCGTTTCCAGCCCGTTTTGGGACTTTTCCTACCCTTCCCAGGACAATTCCCACCTTTCCCAAAACAACTCCCACTTTTCCAGGACAATTCCCACTTTTCCAGGACAATTCCCTCCCTTTTTGGGCCATTCCCAACCCATTCTGAGTCTCTTTTTCCCCCATTTTGGGTCATTTCCAGCCAGTTTTGGGACTTTTCCTGCCCTTCCCAGGACAATTCCCACCTTTCCCAAAACAATTCCCACTTTTCCAGGACAATTCCCACTTTTCCAGGACAATCCCCTCCCTTTTTGAGCCGTTCCCAGCCCATTTTGGGATGTTTTCCCCCCATTTTGGGCCGTTTTCCCCCCATTTTGGGCCATTTCCCCCCCATTTTGGGCCCTTTCCCGCCCTTTCCCGCCCCTTTCCGGGCCGTTCCCACCTTTTTTTTGGGAATTGTGCCCCCCAGACTCCCGGGACTCACCAGATGACATCGAGGAGGCACCGCCCGTCTTCATCATCCATGACAAACTGCCAACAGGGACACAGAGCGTCACTTTTCCAGGGAAAAAGCCGGGAATTCCGGGAATTCCGGGAATTCCGGGGCCCTTTGCCCTCCCTCCCTCGGCTCCGGGCAGGGATTGGTTGGAAAGTCGGGATAAAACCCCCGGAAAATGGGAATGGGAAGGGGGAGCTGCGGCTTTTTCCGGCTTTTTCGGGGGGTTTTGGGAGCGAATTCCAAGGAAAAGGAGGGAAAACGGGATAGTGGGGAGGGAGAGAGGGGTGAGGAGGGAATTCCTCGAGGAATCCATCAGGGAATGGTTCCTGCAGGAATCCCGCTGGGAATTGGCTCCTCTGGGAATCCCTCGGGGAAAGGAGCGATCCCGAAATTCCCAAAATCCGGGAAGGAGCTGATTCCTCTGGGAATCCCCCAGGGAAAGGAGCGATCCCGAAATTCCTGAAGGAGCTGATTCCTCCAGGAATCCCAGGGCAGGAAAAGATTCCTCTGGAAATCCCTCGGGAATCTCTTCGGGATTGGATTGATCCCAAAATCCCTCCGGGAATAAAGGGATCCCAAAATCCCCCAGGGAAAGAAAGTGATCCCAAAATTCCCCGGGGAAGGAATTGATCCCCAGATTTCTCCAGGAGCAGATGGATCCCGAAATTCTCTAGGGAAAGAATTGATCCCGAAATCCCTCTGGGAATAAACTGATCCCAGAATTCCTCAGGGAACAAACTGATCCCTCAGTTCCCCAGGAAAGGAATTGATCCCAAATTTCCTCCAGGAACAGATGGATCCCAAAATTCCTCAGAGAAGGATTGGATTGATCCCAAAATTCCCCAGAGAAAGAATTGATCCCCAAATCCCTCAGGGAATAAAGGGATCCCGAAATTCCCCAGGGAAGGATTGGATTGATCCCGAAATCCCCCCGGGAGCGGATTCCTTTGGGAATCCCCTAAGGAAAGGATTCCTCGGGAATTCCAGCAGGGAAAGGAGCGATCCCAAAATCCCCCCTGGAAGGAATTGATCCCAAAATCCCTCTGGGAACAAACTGATCCCAAAATCCCCCAGGGAAGGGATTGATCCCAAAATCCCTCCAGAAATGGATTCCCAGGAATTCCAGCAGGGAAAGGAGCGATCCCAAAATCCCTCCAGGAAGGGATTGATCCCAAAATCCTTCCGGGAACAAACTGATCCCAAAATTCCCCAGGGAAGGGATTGATCCCAAAATCCCCCTGGGATGGATTCCTTTGGGAATTCCCCAAGGAAAGGATTCCCAGGAATTCCAGCAGGGAAAGGATCGATCCCAAAATCCCTCCAGGAAGGAACCGATCCCAAAATCCCTCCGGGAACAAACGGATCCCAAAATCCCTTCTCCTCTCCCGGAATCCCGGAAGGAACCCCTGGAATCCCTCCCCTCCCCCCCCTTCCCATTCCCAAGGAAACGGCCCCAAATATGGGAAGGACAAACAATTCCAGGGATTCCTGGAGCTTTTTTTGGGAGAAGCCTCAAGAGAAGCCGAAGGGCCGGGGCGGATTCCCAACATTCCAAGCCCGAAGGGTCCCTTTTCCGGGGGAAATTCCCGCTTTTCCCCCCCTCCCGAGGGTTCCCGAGGCTCAGCGAGCCCCCGGATCCCCCTTTCCCGGGATTCCCACCGGAATCCAAGGAATTGTTACCCCCAGGGAGGGGAAAACGAGACCCAAAGGGCCCCAAAAAACCGGGAAAAGTCGGGAATGTTTCGGGATTCGGCGCCCGAGGAGCAGCTCGGGGGAAATCCGGGAATTCCGGACCCGGGAAAAGCGGGATCAAGGCCTGGGATTCACCCGGAATTCCAGGGGAATTCCCGGCGAGGCTCCTGATCCCGGGATTTCCTCGGGAAGAGCCTCCGGAGGCTCCCAAATCCCGGCTTTTCCCGGCGCTTTTCCAGCCCCCCGGGGAATTCCCGGCCCCAAATCCCGGGATTCTCCTCCCAACCCCCCCCTTCTGCCCCAATTCCCAAAAAACCAGCCCGGGGGGGGGGGGTTGGAGCCTCTTCCGGCCCCTCCCGGGCGGGAAAAACGTGGGATTGGGGCGGAATCCCTGGAAAAGGGGGGTTCTCCAGGAAAACGGGAATTCCGGGGGGGTTCTCCAGGAAAACGGGAATTCCATGACACAACTTCCCCAATCCCAACTTTTGCTCCCGGGATAGTCGAGGTATTCCCGGGAAATACTCCAGGAATTCTCTGGGAATATTCCAGGAGTGCTCCAGGAATCTGTGGGATAAATCCCGGATAAAATTGGGATAAATCCTGGATAAAAGTGGGATAAATTCCAGATAGAATTGGAATAAATTCCGGATAAAAGTGGGATAAATCCTGGATGAAACTGGGATAAATCCTGGATAAAAGCGGGATAAATTCCAGATAGAATTGGAATAAATCCTGGATAAAACTGGGATAAATTCCAGATAGAATTGGGATAAATCCTGGATAAAAGTGGGATGAGTCCAAGATAAATAGGAGAGAAAATTGGGATAAATCCGGGAAAAAACTGGGACGAGTCCAGGATAAATCCAGAATAAAATCAGGATAAATTTGAGATAAAACCAGGATAAAACCGGGACAAATCCAGGAGAAAATCAGGATAAATTTGGGATAAAACTGGGATAAATCCAGGATACAACCGGGATAAATCCAGGAGAAAACCGGGATAAATTTGGGATAAAACAGGAACAAATCCAGGATGAATCCGGGATGGAACTGAGATAAATTTGGGGTAAATCCAGGATACAACTGGGATAAATCCGGGATAAAGGCAGGATAAATTCGGGATAAAAGCGGGATAAATCCAGAATCAAACCAGGATCAAACCAGGACGAATCCAGAATAAAACCAGGAGAAATTTGGGATAAAACAGGAACAAATCCAGGATGAATCCGGGATAGAACTGAGATAAACCTGGGATAAATCTGGGATACAACTGGGATAAACCTGGGATCAAACCAAGATAAATTTGGGATAAAACTGAGATAAACCTGGGATAAATCCGGGATACAACTGGGATAAATCCAGGATAAATCTGGGATAAATCCAGGATACAACTGGGATAAATCCGGGATAAAGGCAGGATAAATGCAGGATAAATTCGGGATCAAACCGAGATAAATTTGGGATAAAACAGGAACAAATCCAGGGTGAATCCGGGATAGAACTGGGATAAACCTGGGATAAATCCGGGATACAACTGGGATAAAACCGGGATAAATTTGGGATAAATCCAAGATACAACTGGGATAAATCCGGGATCAAACCAGGCTAAATTTGGGATAAATCTGGGATCAAACCAGGCCAAATTTGGGATAAATGTGGGATCAAAGCAGGCTAAATTTGGGATGGATCCAGGCTGAATTCGGGATAAATCTGGGACCAAACCAGGCCAAATTTGGGATATATCCAGGATCAAAGGAGGCTGAATTTGGGATGGATCCAGGCTAAATTTGGGATAAATTTGGGATAGCGGGGGCAGGGGAGCGAATGAAGACGGGAGAGAACCGGGAGAGCAACGAGCCCGAGTTTATTGGGAGCGGGAATTCCGGGGGGGGGGATTCTGGGATCAGGGAATTCCGGGGGATTCTGGGATCAGGGAATTCCGGGGGATTCTGGGATCAGGGAATTCCGGGGGATTCTGGGATCAGGGAATTCCGGGGGATTCTGGGATCGGGGAATTTCGGGGGGATTTTGGGATCGGGAATTCCGGGGGATTGGGAGCGGGCGGAATTCCAGGGGATCTGGGATCGGGACATGGGAATTCCAGGGGGATTTTGGGATCAGGGAATTCGGGGGGGATTTTGGGATCGGGGAATTCCGGGGGATTCTGGGATCAGGGAATTCCGGGGGATTCTGGGATCAGGGAATTCCGGGGGATTCTGGGATCAGGGAATTCCAGGGGGATTCTGGGATCAGGGAATTCCAGGGGGATTCTGGGAAGAGTTGGGATCCCAAACCTGCCACTGGCCCGGGATTCCAGAGGGATCCGGGGGGGAGAGGGGAGGGAAGAGGAGGAGGAGGAGGAGGAGGAAGAGAAGGAGGAAGAAGGGGAGGAGGAAGAGGAAGGAGAAAAGCAGGAAGAGGAAGAGGAGGAAGTGGAGGAGGAAGAAAAGAAGGAAGAAGAAGGAGAAAAGCAGGAGGAGGAAGAGGAAGAAGAAGAGGAGGAAGAGGGGGAGGAAGGACACAGAGCCAGGCTGGGCACAGGCCCTGAGGAGGAGGAAGAGGAGGAAGAGGAGGGAACAGAAAACAGGCCCAGGGGCAGCTCCAGACCCTGAGGAGGAGGAGGAGGAAGAGGAGGAGGAAGAGGAGGAGGAAGGTGAGGGGAGACACAAGTCCTGGAGGGAGAGGAGGAGGAAGAGGGGGATGAAGATGAGGGAGAGGAGGAAGAGGAAGAGCAGGAGGAGGAGGAGGAAGAGGAAGAGCAGGAGGAGGAGGAGGAGGAGGAAGGCCAGAGCTGCAAAGCCAGTCCCTGAGGAAGAGGAGGAGGAGGAAGGTTTGGAGGGAGGGCAGGAGGAGGAGGAGGAAGGTGAGGAAGGCCACACACCCAGAGCAGGGGCAGCTCCAAACCCGGCCCTGAGGGAGAGGAGGAGGAGGAGGAGGAGAAGGAGGAAGAGGAGAAGGAGGAAGAAGAAAGAAGAGGAAGATGAGGAGGAAGAGCAGCAGGAGGAGGAGGAAGAAAAAGGAAGAGAAAAAGGAGGATGAGGAGGAAGAGCAGCAGGAGGAGGAAGAGGAAGATGAGCAAGGCCACCCCCCCCAGCCCAGTGGCAGCTCCAAGGAGAGTCCCTGAGGAAGAGGAGGAGGAAGATGAAGAGGAGGAGGAGGAAGAGGAAGGCCATGAACCCCCAGAGCAGAGGCAGTTCCAGAGACCCCGAGGGAGAGGAGGAGGAGGAGGAAGAGCAGGAAGAGGAGGGAGCTGAGGAAGAGGAGGAGGAAGAGCAGCACAAGGAGCAGAGCCAGAGGAGGAGGAGGAGGAGGGAGCTGAGGAAGGTCACCCAAAACGAGCCCGGGGGCAGCTCCAAACCCAGTCCCTGAGGAGGAGGAGGAGGAGGAGGAAGAGCAGGAGGAGGAAGATGAGGCAGAGCAGGGGGATGAGGAAGATGAGGAGGAAGAGCAGGAGGAGGAGGAGGAAGATGAGGAGGAAGAGCAGCAAGAGGAGGAGGAAGATGAGGCAGAGGCAGAGCAGGGGATGAAGAGGAGGAGGAGGAAGATGAGGAGGAAGAAGAGCAGCAGGAGAAGGAAGAGGAAGACGAGGAAGAGGCAGAGCAAGAAGATGAGGAAGACGAGGAGGAAGAGCGGCAGGAGGAGGAGGAGGAAGAGGAGGAAGAGGCAGAGCAAGGTGAGGACGAAGACGAGGCAGAGCAAGAACTGGAGGAAGACTCGGAAGATAAGGAGGAAGAGCGGAAGGCGGAGGAGGAAGATGAAGCAGAGGCAGAGCCGGGGATGAAGAGGAGGAGGAGGAAGAGCGGCAGGAGGATGAGGAATATGAGGAGGAAGAGGCAGAGCAAGAAGATGAGGAAGATGAGGAGGAAGAGCGGCAGGAGGAGCGGAGCCAGCGGAGGAGGAGGAGGAGGAGGAAGAGCAGGAGCAGGAGGATGAGGAGGAGGATGAGGAGGAAGATGAGGAGGATGAGGAGGACGAGGAGGATGAGGAGGATGAAGAGGCGGCCGCCGAGGCCGAAGGCCCCTCCCCGCCCCCCCTTTGCCCAATTTGGGGCCCGTCTCGCTCTGTTTGTAGGGGGGGTGGGGGATGGGGGGGGGGGCGGGGGCCCGTCCCCTCCCCCCCCCCTTTCCCCCCCTCCCCCCCCTTTCGGGGGCCGCCGCCCCCCCCCCAGCGCGGCGCGAGGGGGGCGGGGGGGCCCGGCGGGGCCGGGGGGGAGGGGCGGCTGTCGCGACAGGGCCGCGATTTGGGGGCGAATCGGGCGCTTTTCTCTCGAGCGGGGCGGACTCACCGTGAGGCCCGAGCGGCGCCCGGCGCGGGGTCTCCCAGGCGCCCCCGCACGGGCGCCGCCCCGAGGACCCCGCCGGGCCCCGCCGCTTAGGGGGCCGCGGCGCTGCCTGATCGCCGGCCGCCCCCGAAACCGACCCGCGGAAAACCCGCCCAAACCGCCCGAAAACCACCAAAAAAAGGATAAAATAGGATCGGGGAGGGGGGGGGGGATCCCCCTCTCTCTCGGGGGAGGGACGAACCACCACCCCCCCCCCCGGGGGAAAGGTGGGCGGGGATTAATTGGCGAAAGCCGCGCCCCTCCCGGGCAGGCATTAGAATAGACACGCCCCCCCGAGGCCGCCTCATGAAAGCCCCCCTCGGAAGGGCGGGGTTAAATTTGCATAACCACACCCCACGAGCGTATATTAGCATAACCACGCCCACAGATCGTGCTTATTAGCATAAACCACGCCCCAAACCCATATATAAGCATTAGACACGCCTCCTTTCTTTTTTTTTGCATAACCACGCCCATAGACGATATATTAGGGTAAGCCACACCCATAGATCGATATATTACCATGAAACACGCCCCGTTTCTTGTTTATTAGCATGAAACACGCCCCCTTTCGTGTTTGTCTGCATAACCACGCCCATAGGTGACATTTTAGAGTAAATCACGCCCATATATCGATATATTAGCATGAAACACGCCCCCTTTCGTGTTTATTTGCATAGCCGCGCCCACAACTCGGATATTAACATAAGCCGCGCCCACGACACGGTGTATTTGCATAAACCACGCCCCCGGGTGTTATATATTAACGTAAACCACGCCCATTATGCGGCGATTTTACTTGGATGTCCCTCATGACGCTTATTTGCATAAACCACGCCCCCAAACGTGAGGCCTGGCGTCCCCTCACGGTCTAATTTGCATAAACCACGCCCAAATTTCTATTACCTATGAAAGTTAATTTAAATACGCCACGCCCCCTCCACTAACTGGCTACGCCCCCCTTCGCTCATTTACGTACGCTCCACCCTCACCGACCCTCTCCGCCAATCCCAGCCCGCCGATTTGCATAGACCACGCCCCCGCCGCCCCAAACTCCTAAAAATCGCCCCCGAACGGCCCCGAACCCCTGAAGAAACGGCCCAAAATTCCTCAAAGTCGCCCCCCCGACCTCTTAAAAATCCCCTGAAAGTCCCCGAATGTCACCCCCGAATCGCCCTCGGAGCGCCCGAAAATCCTGAAGGAACAACCTCAAAACTGCCCCGAAGTTCCTCAAAACCACCCCCAAAACCCACCGAAACTCCTGAAAATCCACTAAAACTCCCCAAAGCCGCCCCCAAAGCGCCAAAAGAAATGACCGAAACTTCCTCGGAATCTCCCCAAGCCCCCAAAACTCCTAAAAATCACCTAAAAACCCCCAAAGCCCCCCAAGCCCCTCCCATTCCCCACCCGGGTCCTCCCGCCCGCCAGGCGGCGCCTCGCGGGGGCAGCCGAGCCCCCGGGAGGAAGCGCTCCGCGTCACGTGATGGATCACGTGAGAGCGGGAGCAGCCAATGGGGACGCGGCGCGACGGGGGTCACGTGAGGGATCACGTGGGGGCGGGCGCAGCCAATGGGGGCGCGGCGCGGGGGTCACGTGGGACGGGGTCCCAGCATGGCGGCGGCGCTGGGGAAGGAGAAGGAGGAGGAGGCGAAGCGGCTCCTGAGCGAGGCCGAGAGGAAGGTCCGGGGGGCCTCCTCCTTCCTCGGGGGCCTCTTCGGGTGCGTCCGGGCCGGGCGCGGAGGAGAGGGGGGCGAGGGGAGCGAAGAGGGAGAAGAAGGGAGGCTGAGGGGGGGGAACCGGGGAGGCCGGGAGGGGGTTTTTGGGGGTGAGAAGGGGAAGATTTGGGGCGGGGGGGGGTCCTCGAGGGGGTTTGGGGGTTCCCTGAGGGGGTGTCATGGAGCGGGGGGGGAGGGGAAGGGGAGGACGGGCGGGTTTTTGGGGGTTTTGGGGGTGTCAGGGGGTGGGGAGGGGTTTGGGGGTGTTTGGGGGTTGGGGGGAGTCGCTGGGTGGGATTTGGGGGGTCCTGGGGGGGATTCGGAGGGTCCTGGGGGGGATTTTGGGGATGTTTTGGGGTCGGGGGGGTCCTGAGAGGGAGATTTGGGGGGTCTGGGGTTGATCTGGGGGGCTCTTGGGGGGGATCTGGGGGGGATTTGGGGGGTCTTGAGGGGGTGACGGGGGGTTGGGGGGGGTCCCCAAATCCCTGCAATTCCCGTTTTTCACCCCCCATTCCCCCTTTCCTCCTTCCAATTCCCCATTTTCCCACCCTAAAACTCCCCAAATCTCCCCTTTTTCACCCCAAACTCCCACAATTCCCGACATTCCCTATGTTCCCGCACCCCTTTCCCAGGAGGAGCAGCCCCTCCCGTGGTTCCCTACACCCCACAAAATCACCTTTTTTTTTCCTCTCTCCCAATTCCCATCATTCCCACTTTTCCAGAGGCTCTTCCCATCTGGAGGAGCCCTGTTGGTTACCCCCACCCCACCCAATCCCCTTTTTCCCCCTAATCCGTCATTCCCTGTTTTCCAGCACCTTGTCCAAACCGGAGCCGCACCCCCCGGAGGGTTCCACCGCCACCCCCACGCCCCCCGGGAGGGGCCCCCCCTAATTCCCTCCAGTACCTAGTTTCCCCCACCTTTTCCCATCTAGAGCAGCCCTGTGGGTTTCCCTCCGCCCCAAATCCCCCTTTTTCCCCCCTCCACTTCCCATCATTCCCAATTTTCCAGAGGCTTTTCCCATCTGGAGGAGCCCTGTGGGTTCCTCTCCACCCCAAATCCCCCTTTTTCCCCTCCAATTCCCGTCATTCCCAATTTTCCAGAGGCTTTTCCCATCTGGAGGAGCCCTGTGGTTTCTTTTCCACCCTAAATCCCCCTTTTCTCCCCTCCTAATTCTCAATATTCCCATTTTTCCAGGGGCTCTTCCCGGCTGGAGGAGGCCTGTGTGTTCCCCCCTGATCCCAAATCCCCCTTTTCCCCCCTCCTAATTCCCAACATTCCCAATTTTCCAGAGGCTTTTCCCATCTGGAGGAGCCCTGTGGTTTCTTTTCCACCCCCAGTCCCCCTTTTCCCCCCTCTTAATTCCCAATATTCCCGTTTTTCCAGGGGCTCTTCCCGGCTGGAGGAGCCCTGTGGGTTCCCCCCTGATCCCAAATCCCCCTTTTCTCCCCTCCTAATTCCCAATATTCCCATTTTTCCAGGGGCTCTTCCCGGCTGGAGGAGGCCTGTGGGTTCCCCCCTGATCCCAAATCCCCCTTTTCCCCCCCTAATTCCCAATATTCCCGTTTTTCCAGGGGCTCTTCCCGGCTGGAGGAGGCCTGTGAGTGCTACGCCCGCGCCGCCAACATGTTCAAGATGGCCAAGAACTGGAGTGGTGGGTCCCAAATCCCGGGAATCCCGGGAATCCCGGGAATTCCCACCCCCCTGCTGCCCCTGGTCCTGCCTGGAACCATCCCTGGCCCTTTTCCAGGGGCTGGGAATTCCTGGGAATGATTCCAGGGGGAATGATTCCAGGGGCTGGGAATGATCCCTGGGTGTTTTCCAGGGGCTGGGAATGGTGGGATTGACCAGTATCCCTATTTTCCAGGGGTTGGGAATGATCCCTGGGTGTTTTCCAGGGGCTGGGAATGCCCAGGATGATCCATATCCCTGTTTTCCAGGGGCTGGGAATGATCCCTGGCCCTTTTCCAGGGGCTGGGAATGCCTGGGATGATCCATATCCCTGTTTTCCAGGGGCTGGGAATGATCCCTGGGTGTTTTCCAGGGGCTGGGAATGCCCAGGATGATCCATATCCCTGTTTTCCAGGGGCTGGCAATGATCCCTGGGTGTTTTCCAGGGGCTGGGAATGGCTGGGAAGATCCATATCCCTGTTTTCCAGGGGTTGGGAATGATCCCTGGGTGTTTTCCAGGGGCTGGGAGTGATCCCTGACCCTTTTCCAGGGGCTGGGAATGATCCCTGGGTGTTTTCCAGGGGCTGGGAATGGTGGGATTGACCAGTATCCCTGTTTTCCAGGGGCTGGGAATGATCCCTGTGTGTTTTCCAGGGGCTGGGAATGCCCGGGATGATCCATATCCCTATTTTCCGGGGGCTGGGAATGATCCCTGGGTGTTTTCCAGGGGCTGGGAATGCCTGGGATGACCCATATCCCTATTTTCCGGGGGCTGGGAATGATCCCTGTCCCTTTTCCAGGGACTGGGAATGGCTGGGAACGATCCCTGGGTGTTTTCCAGGGGCTGGGAATGCCTGGGATGACCCATATCCCTGTTTTCCCATGTTTTCCCCTATTTTTCCCTGTTTTTCCAGGAGCAGGGAATGCCTTTTCCCAGGCTGAACGACCCATATTTGTGTTTTCCAAGGGCTGGGAATGCCAGGACCGACCCATATCCCTGTTTTTCCCCGTTTATCCCTGTTTTATCCCTGTTTTATCCCATTTTTCCCTGTTTTTCCAGGAGCAGGGAATGCTTTCTGCCAGGCTGAATGACCCATATCCCTATTTTTCCCCATTTTTCCCTGTTTTATCCCTATTTTTCCAGGAGCAGGGAATGCTTTCTACCAGGCTGAATGACCCATATCCCTATTTTCCCCTGTTTTATCCCTGTTTTATCCCATTTTTCCCTGTTTTATCCCATTTTTCCAGGAGCAGGGAATGCTTTCTGCCAGGCTGAATGACCCATATCCCTATTTTTCCCCGTTTTTCCCTGTTTTATCCCATTTTTCCCTGTTTTTCCCATGTTTTTCCAGGAGCAGGGAATGCTTTCTGCCAGGCTGAATGACCCGTATCCCTATTTATCCCTGTTTTATCCCTGTTTTATCCCATTTTTCCAGGAGCAGGGAATGCTTTCTGCCAGGCTGAATGACCCATATCCCTATTTTTCCCTGTTTTATCCCTGTTTTATCCCATTTTTCCCTGTTTTATCCCTGTTTTTCCAGGAGCAGGGAACGCTTTCTGCCAGGCTGAATGACCCATATCCCTATTTTTCCCTGTTTTATCCCATTTTTCCAGGAGCAGGGAATGCTTTCTGCCAGGCTGAATGACCCATATCCCTATTTTCCCCCATTTTTCCCTGTTTTTTCCAGGAGCAGGGAATGCTTTCTGCCAGGCTGAATGACCCATATCCCTATTTTTCCCTGTTTTATCCCATTTTTCCCTGTTTTTCCCTGTTTTTCCAGGAGCAGGGAACGCTTTCTGCCAGGCTGAATGACCCATATCCCTATTTTTCCCTGTTTTTCCCTGTTTTATCCCATTTTTCCCTGTTTTATCCCATTTTTCCAGGAGCAGGGAATGCTTTCTGCCAGGCTGAATGACCCATATCCCTATTTTTCCCCATTTTTCCCTGTTTTATCCCATTTTTCCAGGAGCAGGGAATGCTTTCTGCCAGGCTGAATGACCCATATCCCTATTTTTCCCTATTTTTCCCTGTTTTATCCCATTTTTCCCTATTTTTCCAGGAGCAGGGAACGCTTTCTGCCAGGCTGAATGACCCATATCCCTATTTTTCCCTGTTTTATCCCATTTTTCCAGGAGCAGGGAATGCTTTCTGCCAGGCTGAATGACCCCTCTCCCTATTTAGCCCGGTTTTATCCCCTTTTTCCCTGTTTTATCCCTGTTTTATCCCATGTTTCCAGGAGCAGGGAATGCTTTCTGCCCTGGGTCCCTGTTTGATCCCTCCCATTTTTACCTATTTTCCCTGTTTTTTCCAGGAGCAGGGAATGCTTTCTGCCAGGCTGAATGACCCATATCCCTATTTTTCCCTGTTTTATCCCATTTTTCCCTGTTTTATCCCATTTTTCCAGGAGCAGGGAATGCTTTCTGCCAGGCTGAATGACCCACATCCCTATTTTTCCCATTTTTCCCTATTTTTCCAGGAGCAGGGAACGCTTTCTGCCAGGCTGAATGACCCATATCCCTGTTTTTCCCCATTTTTCCCTGTTTTATCCCATTTTTCCCTATTTTTCCCTATTTTTCCAGGAGCAGGGAATGCTTTCTGCCAGGCTGAATGACCCATATCCCTATTTTTCCCTGTTTTATCCCATTTTTCCCTGTTTTATCCCTATTTTCCATGTTTTTTCCAGGAGCAGGGAATGCTTTCTGCCAGGCCGCTCGGCTGCACCTGCAGCTGCAGAGCAAACACGACGCCGCCTCCGCCTTCGTGGACGCCGGGAACGCCTTCAAAAAGGCCGATCCCCAGGGTAGGGAACGACATTCCCAAGGGAATTCCCGGGATCCGGGTCCACGGGGAATGTGGGAGGTGGAAAATCCCCCTGAAATCCCTGAAAATCCCCTGGAAAATCCCTTAAAATCCCCTTTAAAATCCCCCAAAATTTACCTGAAATCCCCCCAAATCCTTCAAAAAGGCCGATCCCCAGGGTAGGGAACGACATTCCCAAGGGAATTCCCGGGATCCGGATCCACGGGGAATGTGGGAGTTGGAAAATCCAGCAAAATCCCTGAAAATCCCCTTGGAAATTCCCTAAAATCTCGTTTAAAATCCCAGAAAATTCGCCTGAACTCCTCTAAAATCCCCCAGAAAGCGGGAGCTGGGGAGTAAGGAACGACATTCCCGGGGGAATTCCCGGGATTTGGATCCACACGGAACGTGGCAGCTGGAAAATCCCCCGAAAATCCCCTGGAAAATCCCCTGGAAAATCCCACAAAATCCCCCCCAATCCCCCCCCGAAGCGGATTCCCGGGATTTGGAGCCCGTTCCCGTGGGAATTCCCAAGGATCCCACCCCCGAACCCCCCCGAAATCCGGGATTTGGGGCGGATTCCCCTGGAATTTGGGCCTGGAGGGGGCTCCTCTCCCGCTTTTCCGACCCTTTCTTGGCTCCCGGCCGGAATTCCGAGGGCGGATCCAGCCCGGCCCCTCCCCCGCATCCCAGCAGATGGAATTCCCGGCGTTTTGGGCAGAATTCCCGGGCTTTTGGGCAGAATTCCCGGGGTTTTGGGCAAAATTCCCGGGGTTTTGGGCAAAATTCCCGGGCTTTTGGGCAGAATTCCCGGGCTTTTGGGCAGAATTCCCGGGGCTTTTGGGCAGAATTCCCGGGGTTTTTGGCTTCCCTTGGAATTCCCGGGGTTTTGGCTTCCGTCGGAATCCGCGGCGGCTCCGAGGAGGGGGAGGGAGAGGGGGAGAAATTCCGGCATTTTGGGCGGATTTCTGGGATTGGGAATTTTTTGGGGCGTCCCCCTGGATGCTCCGATCCCGCCCCCCTCCCCATTCCCAACAATATTCCCATTTTTTTTGTGGATTTTCAGGGAAAATGAGCCCAAAAATTCCCTCAATTTTCACCTCAGAATCCCCCAGGAATTTTTTTATCCCGATTTTCCGACCTGGGGAGGGAAAAACTTCCAGGAATCCCTCGGGATTTGCTGCTGGAGGGGTCGGAATTCCCGAAAAAAGGGTTAAAAATTCCCTAAAAAATCCCCCAAATCCCCAATTTGGAGGCGGGAAAAGCCGCAGGATTCCCAAAACCCGGCGAAATCCCGGGATTTGGGGGGGGCTGGGAATGGGTTTGGGAAGGGAGGGAATCCCAACCCCCATCCCCAGGGTTTGAGGGGCCCATCCCGAAATTCTGGGAATGTGAGTCCTGAGGGGGGGGAGTCACAGCCCGAGGATTTGGGGATCTCATCCCGAAGCTTTGAGAGCTCCAATCCCGGGAATTTTGGGCCTCCAATCCCGGGAATTTTTGGGTCTCCAATTCTTGGAATTCTGGGCTCCAATCCCTGGAATTTTTGAGGCTCCAATCCCGGGAATTTTGGGGCTCCAATCCCTGGAATTTGAGCTCTGATCCCAAAGAGTTTGGGGCTCCAATCCTTGGAACTTTTAGGGCTCCAATCTCTGGAATTTTTGGGTCTCCAATTCTTGGGATTCTGGGCTCCAATCCCTGGAATTTTTGGGGCTCCAATCCCTGGAATTTTGGGCTCTGATCCCAAAGAATTTGGGACTCCAATCCTTGGAATTTTGGGCTTTGATCCCAAATAATTTTGGGCTCTGATCCCAAAGAGTTTGGGGCTCCAATCCCTGGAATTTTGGGGCTCCAATCCTTGGAATTTTGGGCTCCAATTCCAAAAATTTGGGGCTCCAATTCCTGGAATTTTCAATTCTTGGGATTCCGGGCTCCAATCCCTGGAATTTTGGGCTCTGATCCCAAAGAGTTTGAGGCTCCAATCCTTGGAATTCTGGGACTCTAATCCGTGGAATTTTGAGCTCTGATCCCAAAGAATTGGGGGCTCCAATCCCTAGAATTTTTGGGACTCCAATCCTTGGAATTTTGGGACTCCAATCCCTGGAATTTTGAGCTCTGATCCCAAGAAGTTTGGGGTTCCAATCCTTGGAATTTTCAGGGCTCCAATCCCTGGAATTTCAGGGCTCCAATCCTTGGGAATTTTGGGCTCCAATCCTTGGAATTTTGGGCTCCAATCCTTGGGAATTTTGGGCTCCAATCCTTGGGAATTTTGGGCTCCAATCCTTGGGAATTTTGGGCTCCAATCCTTGGAATTGCTGAGCTGGGATCCCGAAGATTCGGGAATTCCTCCCCCTGCTGTTTCCCTCCCCCTTTTCCCGCCGCCATTCCCGTTTTCCGTGTTTTCCAGAGGCGGTGACCTGCCTGCTCCGGGCCATCGAGATCTACACGGACATGGTGAGCTCCCCCTTCCCGCCCTTCCCACGGAATTCCCGGCGGGAATTCCCACCTGGGGGGGCGGAGACGCGACCCCGGGGCTGGGAATGGTCGCTTTGGGGGGGCTTTGGGGGGATTTGGGGGGATTTTGGGAGGGTGGGGGGGGATCCTGGGGGGATTTGGGGAGGCTCTGGGGGGCTCGGGGGGGGCCTGGGAGGGTTTGGGGGGATTTTGGGAGGGTTTGGGGGGGATTTGGGGGAATTTTGGGAGGGTTTGGGGAGGGCTTAGGGGGCCCCTGATGTGTTTTTGGGATTCCCAGGGCTGTTTTTGGGGGTCCCAGGGTTATTTTTGGGGTTCCCAGGTGACATCTTGGGGGTCCCAGGATGGTTTTTGGGGGTCCCAGGGCTGTTTTTGGGGGTCCCAGGTGACATTTTGGGGGTCATTCCTGGAAGGGGGAATTCCCCCCTGGGATGGGGAATTCGGGGGTCCCGGGGGTGGCTCCGGGGGGGTGGATCCCTGGAAATGGATCCCTGGATGGATCCCTGGGAATGGATCCCTGGGAATGGATCCCTGGGGATGGATCCCTGGGAATGGATCCCTGGGAATGGATCCCTCAGGATGGATCCCTGGGGGTGGATCCCTGGGGGTGGATCCCTGGGAATGGATCCCTGGGAATGGATCCCTGGGAATGGATCCCTGGGGGTGGATCCCTGGGGATGGATCCCTGGGGATGGATCCCTGGGGGTGGATCCCTGGGGATGGATCCCTGGGGGTGGATCCCTGGGGATGGATCCCTGGGGGTGGATCCCTGGGGATGGATCCCTGGGGATGGATCCCTGGGGGTGGATCCCTGGGAATGGATCCCTCAGGATGGATCCCTGGGAATGGATCCCTCAGGATGGATCCCTGGGGATGGATCCCTGGGGGTGGATCCCTGGGGGTGGATCCCTGGGGGTGGATCCCTGGGGGTGGATCCCTGGGAATGGATCCCTGGGAATGGGCCTTTTCCCGGGGGCTGATCCCGCTTTTCCGGCAGGGCCGCTTCACCGTCGCCGCCAAGCACCACGTGGCCATCGCCGAGATCTACGAGGGCGACCTCGTCGACGTCGAGAAGGTGGGGAAAACACCCGGAATCCCGGGAATTCCGGGAATTCCGGGAACCCCCCCGGCTCCGGAATCCCGGTCTGGAGTTTTGCCCCGTTGGAATTGCCCCCAAATCCCGGGATTTTCGCTTCCTTTGGGGGAGAAATGGGGTCGGTTTTGAGGGAGGGGGGGTTTGGGAGAGAGGGAGAATTCCCGGGAATTCCAGGAATTCTGGGAATTCACCCCTGAAATCCCAGTTTGGGGTTTTTTCCAATGGGAATTGTCCCCAAATCCTGGGATTTTTGCCCCAGTTTGGGGTTTTGCCCCATTGGAATTGTCCCCAAATCCTGGGATTTTTGCTTCCTTTGGGGGAGAAATGGGGTCGGTTTTGAGGGAAGGGGGGGTTTGGGAGAGAGGGAGATTCCCAGGAATTCCTGGGAATTTCCTGTGAACTCCAGGAATTCTGGGAATTCACCCCTGAAATCCCAGTTTGGGGTTTTTTTCCAATGGGAATTGTCCCCAAATCCCGGGATTTTCGCTTCCTTTGGGGGAGAAATGGGATGGGTTTTGAGGGAGGGGGGGTTTAGGAGAGAGGGAGAATTCCCAGGAATTTCAGGGAATTCTGTCCTTCAGGGATTCCTGGAATCCCCCAGCTCCTAAATCCCTAAATCCCAAAAAAAACGGGTGGAAAAGGGGGAACTTTGGGTGGTTTTCCAGGGATTCCTCCCCCAAATCCCAAAATTAGGGAAGAAAAGGGGGAATTTTGGGGAGTTTTCCAGGGATTCCTCCCGAAAATCCCATGTGGAAAAGGGGGAATTTTGTGTTCTTTGGGAATTTCATCTCTCCCAAATCCCCAAATCCTGGTGGAAAAGGGGGAATTTTGGGGCGGTTTTCCGGGAATTCTGCCTCTTCCATCCCAAAATCAGGGCAGGAAAGGGGGAGTTCTGGATGGTTTTCCAGGAATTTCCCATCTCGAAATTAGGGCAGGAAAGAGGGAATTTTGGGTGGTTTTCCGGAGATTCCTCCCCCTAATCCCCAAATCCTGGTGGAAAAGGGGGAATTTGGGGGGTTTTCCGGGAATTCCGCCTCCTTCATCCCAAAATCAGGGCAGAAGATGGGGAATTCTGGGTGGTTTTCCAGGAATCTCCCCTCTCCCATCCTGAAATTAAGGCAGAAAATGAGGAATTTTGGGGGTGTTTCTGGGAATTCCTCCCCCAAGTCCCCAAATCCTGGTGGAAAAGGGGGAATTTTGGGTGGTTTTTCGGGAATTCCTCCCCCAAATCCCAAAATTAGGGTGGAAAAGGGGGAATTCTGGGCGGTTTTCCAGGAATTCTGCCTCCCCCATCCCGAAATTAGGGCAGAAAATGAGGAATTTTGGGCGGTTTTCTGGGAATTCCTCCCCCTAATCCCCAAATCCTGGTGGAAAAGGGGGAATTTGGGGGTTTTTTTGGGAATTTCGCCTCTCCCATTCCCAAATCCTGGTGGAAAAGGGGGATTTTGGGCGGTTTTCTGGGAATTCCTCCCCCAAGTCCCCAAATCCTGGTGGAAAAGGGGAATTTTGGGCGGTTTTCCGGGAATTCTGCCTCCCCCCTCCCGAGGTTCCGGAGCAGCCGGAGCGGGGGCGGCGGAGCCGCGGGAATCCGGGAAGGAGCCAGGAATGGGGGAGGGGGGGGAGGGGAAGGAGCAGAAAATTCCGGAGGGTTTTTGGGGATTTATTTCGTCCGGTTTGATCCAGAGTTGGTGGCATTTTATCCAGGTTTTATCCAGGTTTTATGGGGCTTTATCCGGGTTTTATCCTGATTTAATCTGGTTTTAGACACTTTTATTTAGGTTTATCCAGGTTTTATCCCTTTTTATCCAGGTTTTATCCTGATTTAATCTGGTTTTAGGCGCTTTTATCCAAGTTTTATTTGGTTTTATCCAGGTTTTATTTGGTTTTATCCAGGTTTTATCTGGTTTTATCCAGGTTTTATCCAGGTTTATCCAGGTTTTATCTACTTTTATCCAGGTTTTATGAGGTTTTATTGAGGTTTTATCCAGGTTTTATCCTGATTTTATCTGGTTTTAGACAGTTTTGTCCAGGTTTTGTTTGGTTTTATCCAGGTTTTATCTGGTTTTATCCAGTTTTATCTGGTTTTATCCACGTTTTGTCCAGGTTTTATCCTGATTTAATCTGGTTTTAGACAGTTTTATCCAGGTTTTATCCGGGTTTATCCAGGTTTATCCAGGTTTTATCTGGTTTTATCCAGGTTTTATCTGGTTTTATCCAGGTTTTGTCTGGTTTTATTGAGGTTTTATCCAGGTTTTATCCTGATTTAATCTGGTTTTAGACAGTTTTATCCAGGTTTTATCCTATTTTGTCCACTTTTATGCAGGTTTTGTCTGGTTTTATCCCGATTTTAGGGGATTTTATCCAGGTTGTTTCAAGTTTTATGGGGTTTTCTCCAGGTTTTGTGTCCCTTGATCCCATTTTCCCAAGGTTTTGATCCCGTTTTCCCCCCGTTTCCCCCCCAGGCCATCGCCCACTACGAGCAGGCGGCCGATTATTACAAAGGGGAGGAATCCAACAGGTACCAAATCCCGGGAATTCCCAATCCTGGCAACCCCCAAATCCCGGGAATTCCCAATCTTGGGAACCCCCAACCCCCAAATTCTGGGAATTCTGAATCCTGGGAACCCCCAAATCCCGGGAATTCCCAATCTTGGGAACCCCCAACCCCCAAATCCCGGGAATTCTGAATCCTGGGAACCCCCAAATCCCGGGAATTCCCAATCTTGGGAACCCCCAACCCCCAAATTCTGGGAATTCTGAATCCTGGGAACCCCCAAATCCCGGGAATTCTGAATCCTGGGAACCCCCAACCCCCAAATTCTGGGAATTCTGAATCCTGGGAACCCCCAAATCCCGGGAATCCCGAGTCCTGGGAACCTGAATCCCGAGTATCCAAATCCCCAAATCCTGGGAATTCCCAAATCCCGGGAATCCGAATCCCCAAATCCCAGGAACCCCAAAATTCCGGGGGCTTTGAATTCCAGGGGCCCCAAATCCTGGGAATTCTGAGTCGTGGGAACCCTGAATCCTGGGAACCTGAACCCCCAAATCCCAGGAATTCCTGAATCCCGGGAACCCCCAATCCCCGGGGATCCCCCAAATCCTGGGATTCCCTGTTCCCAATCCCACGGGATCCTTCAGATCCCAGAGTTCCCCCGTCCCTGCTCGGTGGAATTCCCTCAAATCCGGGGATTTGGGTGGGTTTTGGGGGGAATTTGGATGGATTTGGGTGGATTTTGGTGGGTTTTGGGTGGATTTTGGTGGGTTGTGGACCTGGGGGGGTTTCAGGATGTTTTTGGGGTGATTTTGGGGTGATTTTGGGGTGATTTTGGGCTGTTTTGGTCCCAGCTCAGCCAATAAGTGCCTGCTGAAGGTGGCCACGTTCTGGGGTGATTTTGGGGTGATTTTGGGGTGATTTTGGGTGATTTCTGTCCCAGCTCAGCCAATAAGTGCCTGCTGAAGGTGGGCACGTTCTGGGGTGTTTTGGGGTGATTTTGGGGTGATTTTGGGCTGTTTTGGTCCCAGCTCAGCCAATAAGTGCCTGCTGAAGGTGGGCACGTTCTGGGGTGATTTTGGGGTGATTTTGGGTGATTTCTGTCCCAGCTCAGCCAATAAGTGCCTGCTGAAGGTGGGCACGTTCTGGGGTGATTTTGGGGTGATTTTGGGGTGATTTTGGGTGATTTCTGTCCCAGCTCAGCCAATAAGTGCCTGCTGAAGGTGGCCACGTTCGCGGCGCAGCTCGAGCAGTTCCCACGAGCCATCGACATCTACGAGCAGGTCCTGCCCTTCCTCACCCTCCTCTTCCTCCTCCTCCTCATCCTCCTCTTCCTCCTCTTCCTGCTCTTCCTCCTTGTCCTTTGGCTCTTCCCCATTTCTTTCTCTTCCTCACTTTCTTTTCCTTCTAATTCCTTCCTGCCTTTTTTCCTCCTCTTCCTCTTCCTCCTCCTCCTTCAGCTTTTCCCCATTTCCTTCTCTTCCTCACCTTTTTTTCCTTCTCATTTCTTCTTCCTCCTCTTCCTCCTGTTCCTTTTTTTTTCTCCTCTTTCTCTTCTTC